>NC_080176.1:62060512-62200724 GCF_950295315.1 Erinaceus europaeus
GCCGGCGCCCGCGCCCACACCCACGCTGGCCACGCAGCCGCCCCCTGAGCCGCCCCCACCCGTCCCCGCGCCCCCGGAGGCTGCGGCCACCGAGAGGCTGGCGGCGGCGGCCGAGAGGCTGGCTGCGGCCACCACGGCCGCCTCCTGCAGGGAGTCGTCGTCGTCGTCGAAGCGGGGCCGCTTGTGGTGGGCGTGCTGGGCGCCCGCCAGCTCGGCCAGGGGCGGGGGCGGCGGGGGCGGAGGGGGCGCCCCCAGCAGGTGCGGGCCCAGCAACGCCCCGCTCCCGGCCACCGCGGCTGCAGCTGCCACTGCGGCGGCCTTGACCGAGCTGAGCGGGTGGCAGGCGGGGTGCGCACCGGGCTGGGGCAGCGCGCGCTTGCGGCTGCCTCCATTGAACATGGCCTTGACGTCTTCCCAGGCGAACACCAGCTCGTCCTGGGGGCTCTTGTCGGTGAGCTTGAGGTGGCGGCGCCACGAGTTGAAGTTGGCCGCATCGGGCTGCGTGTACTTGGCGTCGGGCGTGCGGTGGGAGTGGAAGATGAACTTGTTGGGCGAGAAATACATGTTGCAGTAGCTGCATTTGATGCACTTGGCGCGGGAGCTGTTGTAGCGGGCGGGGATGAAGCTGCCGCGGCAGCCCCAGGCGCACTCGTGCGACACGTCGAAGGCGAAGTTGTCGGGCAGCTTGGGCGGCCGGTTCTCGCCCAGGAACGACTTGCACAGGCGCTCGGCCTCGCGCTTGGTGATCATCCCGCAGCGACGGGAGGAGATGGGCATGGCCCCGGCCCGTCGCAGGATCTCCAGCTGCACTGGGGTGCACTGCACGCACGTGATGCCCAGCGCCACGCGCCGGTTGTGGATCTCGTTGTAGCTGAAGTTCTTGAGCAGCGTGTTGGAGATCTGCGCCAGGCACAGCCGCTCCTGCCCATCGATCACCAGTGACACGATGGGAATGCCATAGAGGATCACTTGGCCCACCTGGTTGGGTTTGAGGCTGGCGTGGCTAGGCCGCGGCTGGCTCAACGCCTCTGGCTGGAAGGCGCTGGACGGGGAGGCCAGTAGGATGTCGTTGGGCCCCGGCAGCGGACTGGAAGCCATTTCCTCCGCTGCAGAAGCCCCAGGTGAGCCCTCCGGGTCTGTCTTGGAGACTGGAAAGGAAAGGAGAGAGCAAGCGTTTTGACTTGGAGTCTTTTGCAGTCTGAAACAGAGTGGGCTGAGTCCCTAACTGGAGAATGATCATTGCTTCCTTGGTTTGGTTTAAGACATCATCTTGAAAACCAAAGTGAACTCAGTACCAGATCCAAGGAAGTCAGCCTTCTCCATTACTGTTCTTCAAGGTCGCCCAAAATAAATTAACTGGATGTTTTTAGAAAGCACTTATTCCTTAAGAAACTCAAGACGTTATCCCTAGCTTATGGACAATTTTAGAATAAAATGACACATCTGCTAGAAATTATTAAATAATGACAGCAGCTGTATTTAGTAAAGATTATCAAAACTAAGGAAAACCAGGACATAGTTATTAAAAAAAAACAAGTTTAAAAGAGGGTCCATTTACATTTGATTGAAAATAAATTGATTTTGGTTAAAAAAAAAACAAACCTTTTGAAAAGAGATTTTTGTGGTATCTGTGGTTTTGGGGTGGTGATGGTAATCACCAATGGTTGAGACATAATTCAGTAAAGCAAATAACGAAATTCCTTCTCCTGAACTTCTACCATTAGATATTTTGATACAGTAATTAGAACTTGGGGGGAGAGAGATAAAAAAAGAACTACACCGAAATGCATAGTTGCACTAAAACACAGCATATTACTTTCAGTGTTCCAGAAAAGCCACTTGCTGAGGTGACAAGTTCTGGTTTCAGACAAGTAGCTCTTTAAAGAAAAAAGTGAAGTTGAGGTTTGAAACAATATAAGCATATTGTCATTGCGTGCAAGTGCAGGCAAGTGACCTAAATCCAAAAAGAGTGCAAAGAAATGACCCACTCTTGGGGCTCCTCAACTGGTTGGATATAACTATAAAAGGCCAATTTAGTTGTTAGGTACATCAGTTTCTGTGGCATTTCATTTTCTAATCCATATAGATAGTGCTAGATATTTCAGGGTGGGCATGTTTGGGGGATAGGGGATGTAGATAATCAGTGAATTAGGTAATCATGGATGTGCTGAAACAGAAGCAGGAAGTTGGCTGGGCCTGTGGGAAAAATTCCTACCCCGGGTCAATGACTTGCCATAAAGGAGGTTGGGGAAGGAGATCTGTAAATTCAGGATACGGGAAAAATAAACAAAACAAAGCTTTGCAACAAATTTGTTAGTTCGAAACAAGCTAAGTAGCCAATTTCGCAGGAAAACAAATGCTGACCTTTCTTGGCCAAGTCTATCTATCCTTTACCTTGGAAAAATCACTGGTGACCAGTAGCATCGCCAAGTATATTGATAGTTTGGTCTTACAGCAATTTCAGAGGATATATTATCCTACTCCCTAGCTCAGATGGTCATACCTTTGTCCTCTGGGGCTTTGTGACATCTATCGCCCCTCCTTCCTTTCCCCGCTCCTCAGTTCCATGGCCTGCAGGAAGGGTGAACAAATCTCCACCAGATCAAACCAGAAAAATTCTGGCTCTCACTCCAGATGGATCCCGCACAGTATTTACAGCGGACAGGGCTTGTTAAATGACAGTCCAGTGGCTTCTACTCCCTGGGCCTCATACCACCAGTCCCTGCCTTGCCAACTGATCCTTTAAAGCTCATTCCCCTTTCAAACACGTTCTTTTTATGATCTAAAACTACAAGATAAGCGTATTTCTCATTCTCTAGATTCGACAACGGGCTCCTGGGCCTGGCGAGTCCTGGGAGCTGGCTTTCCCATAGAACCGCCTCCACCCCCCCACGCCTAGATGGGGCAGAAGTTTCTTTCTGGGTTTCCTCCACTTTCCTCCACATCCCTCTCAGAGACTCCTGTCGGAGCAGAGACGGTAGTAAGAGGATTGAGGTTGGAGGGATATTATTTTCAAAGAGAGTGAAGAGAAGAGACAAAAGTTAGTTGAACAGAGCAATGAAACTGGAGAACTTCCCTCGCACCATTGAGTCCCCATTCACGAACCATTAACCCCCCCCCACACAACTCCCTATCCCCCTTACCCCCAAACCAAAGGCCACCGACATCCGACGCTGCCCAGCCACTCAGCCCGGCAGGTTGCTCATAGTGCGCGGGAAACTGGGTGCAGGGTGGGCCTGGCGGGGCCCCCGCAGTACCTGGTCACCCCAATGCGTCTTTACGCGCGCGGCTGCCCGCCCATCTTCCGAGGGCGCTCGGAGGCGAAGCATCCAAGCGGGTCCTCGAATCCAGGGGCGGGACTCCGCGTGCAGACCTGGCGCTGGTCAGTGGCGTTAAGGGCGCTTGAACCCGGGTCACAGCAATCTGGAAAGGCCGGAATTGCTGGGGGGCGGGGGTGGGAATGCGTCCCCTCCACGGCAGACAGTGTGGGCGCAGAGAGGTCGGCGGCAGGCAGGCGAGCCCCAGGTGGAGAGAGCAGTCTGACTGCGCCTTTCTCTGTTTCAGAACTCGTGTTGGACCGAGGGGACGCCACCCAGCGGGCAAGGTGACGTCACCGTCTCCCTGACACTCCACATTAAAGGGCTGGCGTGTTACAGGGAGAGAGGGAAAGAGGGAGAAGGGAGGGAGGGGGAGCGCAACAGCGACAGCCAGCCACACCGAGCTGCTTTTTTCCGCAGGCATGGAAGCCAACACCTAACCAACCCACAGCAGACAGCAGCCTCTTCCACACCAGAACAACACGCAGCCACAGGCGTAGATCTGACTTCAGAGTGGAGATGCCAGCAATCTGCGTGCAGACTGGGCACCTGGATCCTGGAGGCCCTGGTCTAGAAGGACGTCTCTAAATTGACAGGGTCACTGGCTGGTAATATCACCTCCCCTATCTCTCTGAACCACCCTCCTTCAACACCCAGCCTTCTGGAGCAGGGTGCAATCCAGTAGCCTCACTGTTTCTCCAAAGAAACAGAAACCACAGCCAGCCAGGAGGACAGAATCATTCCAGCACCTTGTTTGAAACACTGTGAAATCAGAAAACAGGGAGAAGTTTCTGCATAGGGTGCCTAGCCTTGAAAGAAAGTGGAAAGAGTGCTTCCAAGTGCAAATCATGTTTTTTTTTTTTTCTTCTTCTCCCTTAATGGCATGATACAGAGTCTGTGCACCATTCTTTACTTTCCAAAGTGCTGAGGATCCCAGTGAGTGGAAGTGTACACTCACTTATCAACTACATTCAGCAGACTTCTCTAACCCATTTTATAAGATTCATGCAGGCCACCTCAGCACAAGACAAAGGTACAGAGGGAAAGGCAGAAAAGGGCTTAACCCTGACCCTCCCTTGAGTTAACTCTCTTAAGTTAACTGAAACCCCTTGAATTCCCCAGAAGTGAGTTTTCCAAAGGTACAAGAGCATACCTTAAAAAAAAAAAAGTCAATCATGATGAGAAAAAAAAAAAAAAAGATCCTCCTAAGGGAGACACATTTAGGATTTAGTGAGATGTCAGATCATTACCTAATACCAGCCACTTAGAGTTAAATGACAACCCTAGTTTATCAGAAAAGGGAGAATCTATTAATCTAGAAGACATTTTAAGGATACCTACAGGGAGTGAATTTGGGAAATCCTTGAAAATACTTATCTACTATTTTCCATATGATATTTCCCATTACTGTCTAGTAAAACACAGGGACTGACTTGAACAGTCACACTGTGGAAATGGTAGACTAACATTCATTAACCTAGACACTCAACCAGGTTCTGTTATAGCCTCGATAATAAACCAGCACTAAATAAAATAAAGAGTGAAAATAAAATAAAGAGTGAAAATGTGAATTCTTAATGCTTCATCAAAGTTCAATAATACCAAGGAGAGTCCAACAAACAGAAAAAGGAGGGGCTTGTGGCTCAGGACTTGTGGCTGTTTTAAATTAATATGCCCTAAACAGTTTCAGGGTCATGAAAATTGTATTTATTGGGGCACCAGTTTTAAGTTGTAGTGGAAAAAATTTTTTTACACATTTTCTAATTTTCTCAGGCTACATCCCAAAGAATGAAGCCAAGGGAGAGCTCTCTTCTCACTTGTCTCCTAAAACTCTAATCCTAAAAAAAAAAAAAAAGGATGAACTCAAGTTCAATGTCTGCCCAGTGCATTTGCCAACATTGTGTTATTGTCATTCACAAACCCCTTTCCAGAGAAGGCTGAGGGCTTCTCTTAATTATTTTATTATTATCTTTATTTTTTGGATAGAGAAATAGAGAGGAAGGGGGAGATAGAGAGACAGACAGAGAGACACCTAAGCTGAGGGCTTCTCAATCTTGTGATCTTCCCGAGATTCTAGGATCAGTTCTTCTGTCTCTCCAGCCTTGCCTCTGGGGTCAAGGACTCCCACAAAGTGAGGTCTCAGCTGGCTCACTGCTTCTAGAATTGGAGCTGCCAGAGAGAAAGCCTGGAAATGGACTAGGATTTTAAGGCTGGGAGAGGGAAGAAATGAAATGTATGACCAGCTCATTAACATACTACAAGAAATTACTTGGTTGTAGGGGAGTGGGTGTTGGACAGACCTTGGGGTGTTTTTTATTGAGCTGTTCTCATCTTTAACCCCAATGAATCCTCTTCTGGGAAGTTTTATTTAAACATCTCTTTTTTTTATATAAAAAGAAGTGGAATGGACCTCTCCTTTCTCTCCCTTTCCAGGTTATGCCCAGGCATAAATTCACACCAGTAGTCACTTCCTTGTACACTCTTTAAACTTTCAGATTCCTTTGGGGGATGTGCTTCCACACATCTGTGACTTAATACAAAAAAAAAGTTTCACTGAGAAAAGTGAAAAAAAAGTGTTTTTGTTCAGATACTGTAAGAATAGTGCAATAGGTTGTTTTCCTGATGTTTTTTGGAAGGCCAAAGAAGAGAGCAGGTATTGAAAGACACCTTGCTCTGGAGAAGCCTCACGTTGAGCCTAGAAAGAGACTGCAGACCATTATGCCCATTGAGTCCTGAGCAACTTTCTGCCACTCACCATCTCTCTGACCCTTAGCTTTCTTGTCAGTCTGAACAAGCCATCCATGCCCTTCTTACTCTTTCATTTTCCTCTCCCAGGTCAGGGGCGCTGGATCCTTGTCAATCCCTGCCCTTGCCCTCCAGACCCTGGCAGGCTCAGGCAGGAGCCTGCCGTGGAGGGAGCCGGCGGGTCGGGCCGAGTTAATAATCAATGCTTTCCTATTTGAGCTGACATGCATTTTGCACGTCGGGACTCTCCTCAGCCGGCTAATTGATTCAAATTGTTTTATTGGTTAAACTGGTGTCACCCGTTTGCATGATCTATCATCGCGGGGAGGAGAACATTTCCACCCTCATCTCCGTTCCGGGCGGCTGCGGTTCACCTAGGCCAGGGACAGGTAAAGGAGTCCAGACACTGGGCACAAAGGAAAACCACAAACCCAGCTGACCCCCCACCCCTCAGCAACAGGAGAAGGGGCGCCTAGGTGCAGGCGCACGCAGTCGGTGCAGCAGCGTGCATGGCGTGCGGGGGCAGGGGAATATTTCTGCTTCAGCTTTTAATAGTTGGTTGGAGCGAACCTAAATCTGGCCCCAGTGTCGACTTGGAAAGCAGCACTCCTCCCTCCTCCCAGCGGCGTGGTTTAACCCTGCAGATTAGAGTCCCAGGCCAAAACAGGAGCTGTCCAAGATCCGCGGTGCTGATGGTCCTGCTACGCTCCAAGATATAGCAGATCTAGTTCAAGAGCCTTGTGGAAGGCGCTTCAGAGCATGTAGCCATTAGATTCGTTAGAGTTGGGTTAGAGTATGGCCTTCTAGAATTAAAACACTGCCAAGCCGTGACACAGACAGCCACCCCTTACATTGCCATCCCTGCTTCACCTCTAAGGGCCAGTAATCCATACATCTTCCATCCCCCACTTCAGTCCTTACACTGACAGAAAGGAGGATTAAAGGCCTTCATATACGTACATTCATTACAATGAGAAACACCAGACATTTCCTCTCTTCTCACTCCTGGTATATATATTGGAGAAATGACAACAATTGCAGAGCAAAGAAACACCCTTCATTCTGCTCACTTATTCCCTCTTGCCCCATTCTCATTTCTTAGGCAGAAATATTACTTTTGTGTTCTTGGCAGAGGAATCACTGGCATTGGTCTTTCAGCATCAGGTAGGGCAAGAAACTGTTTCCTTGTTAATTACAAATCTGTAAGAGAAGACCTGGAATACTGGTAGAACCAGCAAGCTGGTTAGAATTCCAGCATATTAGAAAAATAGAAGAGATTCTGAGTCAATTGAAACTGTGTACAAATATTTTATTTATTATGTATTTGTGTTGGAACCTTGCTTTGCTCTCTACTTCCCCAAAGCTTAGTTTCTTTATCTGAAAAGTGAGGGGTTTGATACATGGCGTGTGTGTGTGTGTGTGTGTGTGTGTGTGTGTGTGTGTGTGTGTTGTGATGATTAAATAAGATAATACACGTCAAGTGTTTGGTACACAGTAGTCACTTAGTATATGAAATCTGACAAACACTCTCTTTAGATGATGGGAACAGCAGCTAAACCTGCTCTGTAATAAGTGAGAAATCTTCAGTGGCTGCAGAGTAAGAAACATCAAAAGCATTTGAGCTTAGTGGTGAGCAGAGAGGGAAACCAACTTCCCTCAGGGAACCTTAGTTCTTTTTATTAAAACTTTATCCTAATTGATCTAGTGCCTATTTTATGTAGAAGTGGGTAGAAGCCCAGTTAGGTCTGCCTAACCTTTTTCAAATAAATTGATAATAAAGGTTAGCAATAATAATGACCAGAATGGCAATGAATTGCTGATAATCATTTTTCACTTTCATATTTTACTCAAAAGAGCTTTCTGAGGCTTGACAAATCCAGTCCAGGCTCCCTGGATTCTACACACTGCTCTAGCTAAGATGAAAGGAAACAAATAAAGAACCCAGCGCAAACCAAAAACCCATCCATGATGGAAGTAACAGAAGAAATGACTGAACATTGTAAAACTGTCTCTTAAATTTTTATTCTCTAAAATTTGTCTACAAACAATGATCCCCCCCCTGCCTGGGTCCAGAGTACAGAAATACAATGTGTACACAGATCTAAAAATCTAAGCCAATATGGGGAAGGGAAGGGGGAATGAACACATTTTTATAGGACCTTCATTTATTCCAGTTATCCCTTGAATTCCTTGAGTAACAATGACTATGGGAATCACTGTGTGTTCTTCTTATACTTTAAACTACTTTGTGAAAAATAGAGGATGTGGGAGAAGCCAAATCTTAATTTTTATTATTCAGAGCACACTATTATTTACAAGAAAACTTGCAACTGAAGAAGTGGCAGAGTAGGATCCTGTCCTAGTTTACAGAAACCAGGGACTAATGGAAACATTTCTATTGGAAAGAATTTATATATCTCCATAAACCTGCAAACACAGCAGGTTACATACAGTGCAGATAAAGAAATATATTCCAGAATGCAACATGAATCTGATGTACTTGGTGTCACTTAGCAAATCACTGTGAGTTGAACAAGGTCTATGTCAAAAACATACAAAGTACCCAAGTGCACATGTATAAGCCCACGTATACACCTGTAATTATACATCGAAGAGAAAGGCAAAAGAAATAACTCATTAGACTTTCTTCTTCCTTCTCTTCTTTTTCCCTCCTTCTGTGCATTCATACACATATGTATCCGCCCTTTTCTCTTCCCTCCTCCCAGTATCGGGAAGGAGGGGGTCCTTTGAAATGGAGGTGGTCCCAGCTGGAAAACCCCAGAGCTCATTTAGATCACATCACTTCAGGCTTTTGTCTCTGCTCCTGAATAACCTAGGCTGCTACAACAAAAGGATAGGCATCTACATGGAGTTTTCATTGGTGAAGATGTGCCTCAAAGATGTTGCTAGAATAATGAATAATGAGGCAAGATGCTTGCATTTTTTTTTTTGTTGTTGTTGTTGCCATTACTAAAAAAGAGAAAGGAGAAAAAGGAAGAAAAGGAGAAGGATAAAGTAGAGTAAGGAATAGATTGTGGGAAAGAAAACCAAGCTAAGCAATGGGGTGGATTTGTGCAAAATAATCTTTAACTGCATGAAAAAATCCAACTATCACTAGGAATAAAAATATGGTATGGAACTTATAATTATCATTTAGAAACAACTGGCTTTTTGTTACAGGGAACAAATTTAAGAAGTGAGGCTGAAGATACAGAATGGGTATGGGCAGGACCTTTTAAAGCTTGTGTAGTAGAGGCAGAGGGGTAAGAATTGGGGGAGGGGATCATAGATTGTTGACAAGTTACAATAGAGAAAATGACACACACACACACACACACACACACACATACACGTATATATTTAACATCTTCATCTTTACAGCTGATGCTAGTTGAAATAAAATAGGGTTTATTTTTTGAGGGGGAAATGAAAGCATTTTTCATTTCTGTTCTCTTCCTTCTCCCTCTCCCTGCCCCCCATTTGATTTTTTTTTTTTTTACTTTGCCATCAAGCTTGATCCCATCAGCTAATACACTATGAAAGTATCACGTGTTCTCTGCTGTCCAATAAGCATCATGACTTCGGCTTTCCTCTTGCCTGCAGTCATTAACTCAGTGGTTGCAAAAGGTGAAATTAGATATTCACAAAATAAATCCCAGGGAAGAAAGGAGGAAAAATCTCACCCATTGATTTTTTTTCCCTGAAAAAAGCAACCAACAAATGTGAATGAAAATATGGAGAGAAATACTCTGTTTTTGTGGACTTAAAAGTAATTTTTTTAGGGTGGGGGGAGACAGCATAATGGTTATGCAAAGAGACTCTCAAGCCTGTGGCTCCCATGTCCCAGGTTCAGTTCCTTGTACCACCATAGCCAGAGCTGAGCAGTGCTCTGATAAGTAAAAAAAAAAAAAAAGTAATTTTTTAAGCAATAAAGACTACAAAAAGGATTCAAAATGAAAGGATAGCTAACCAGACCAAAGGCAATACCAATCCCAAACTTTTCCAAGATGCATTATGATATCATCAACAAATTCTTAATGTTGGCAAATAATTAAATTTTCCATCTTTTAGAACTGTGTAACCTTGGGTGTCTTAGAAACAAATTGTACAAACAAACCATGGAGATGAGCACTGAGGGTTTCAGAGGAGATATAATGAACCAACTTTAATTACTAACTTGAAATTAAAAATGTAATATACAGATTTAAATTTATTTTCACCTAAATTGTGTATAAAATTATATGGCTTTTGCAGGCTAAGAAATGCTTTGTAACCAACCATGCTACTAAAAAGTCTAAAGTAGTTTCCAGAACCAAGTTCCCAGACACACACAGTAATAATGATACATTTATCATTACTGATGACCACCTACTGGGTAATTATTGCTTTGTTACTACTATTACAATCAAGAGATTTCTTTATTTACTGTTAACATTCACTTAAAACTGAATGTTAATGACTGTTCTGAATTCACCAAAGAGAGTTTTCTGTTATATTTCAGATGTACTTACGTTTTGGTTCAGAAATGGAAAACCATATTACAACAGAGTGGCAATCTGAGTGAGTGCTTGGCTTGCACTCTCTCTGGAGAATGAAAAAGACATTCTAAGGAATTCTAGAGCAAAAAACCCAGCTCAGAGTTGCTAAAGGTTAAAATAATGCAACCACTTGACTTGTGCTAATTATGTAAGTATTTTATTACAGGAGATTCATTCATTATTGATACTTGTTTGCAGTAACTTCCTGCTTAAAGGGACTTATATTTTATTTGAGAAGTAAACAACCCATGACTCCAAGGTTAGCCCCCCTTCCACCTCCTGGATCTGATTTCTTCCAACCCCTTTGTCTAGTTTCACAATCCTGGGTAATTATATTTCTACTGAGGACGAGAAACAATTTCTAAAACCTTCATATTCTCTCTCCTTCATCCTACTCAATCCAGCTCTTATAAAGGAAAGTGCTCACAGTTTGTAGAATGTTGGGGCAGGGATGAAGTGAGGTGGAAAATGAAACTGTTCTAGGATTTTCTTTCATGTCATAGAAAAGAGAAGAGAGAATCTCCACAAAACACTTAAGTTCACTGAGGCTTGACCTCCAGCTGTCCTCTTTAGAAGTCACTCTCAAAAACCACCCAGAAAAGTCAAGTTGGTCTCTTACATATCTGAAAATCAAGAGCTGCTCATTAGGGAATTAGACATACTAGGATCTGTTAACCAGTGAATACACTCAGAAAGAGCTTCCTGCCTGTCCTTAAGTTAGAACCCAACCTCACAGCCAGTGGTGGCTGGTATAGTCTTTCTTCCCATGGCCTATGTGAACTTACAGTAGGAAAAAGTGGTTTAGTTTGTGGTTGGCATCCAGGAGCCCCTATGGACACAGGAGTTTCACTCCAAAAGCACGCACTGACTGACTACCTGAGGATGGCTATGTGTGAAAGACAAGTGTTTCCTAGAAAGGCCTCTAGCCCAGGAGTATAGTTTCATCTTGGGCTTTCTTCCAGGTTCTGAGACCCCTGGCTATGAGTTTCAATTTAGAGCTGGGATAGATGCTGGAGACTCCTAGAGGTAGTAAGAAAACTGGAGATAGTGAAGAGGCAGTGGAGAAGCATGGTGTATGTGTGTGTGTGTGTGTGTGTGTGTGTGTGTGTATGTGTGTGTGTCCTATTTAGGATTCTAGGTTCTGCTGAGGGCATAGAGGAAGAACTTTCTGAAAGTTGGAGCCCCAAAAAGTCTGGACCAGTTTGAAAATAAAGAAACAAATGGTGTGTGGTCTGTAGTGAGAACTTGGGAAGAATGCCTAGAAATATCTTGATATGAGGCAGGACTGGCCACAGGTCTGAGGAGAACTGGCAGAGTTCAAAGAGGAGGCTCAAGCTTGGGCCTAGAACTTCTGTACTTTGGGGGCTTGGATGGATAGCAGGTGTCTAGGGGCTTGGAGAGGTCTAGGAAGGTAAACCCTGAGTGGAAAAGAGAGAACAGGAAAGTGCTGCATCTTGAATGGGTGCTCCGGACTAGGTCAGCACTACCCAGCTCCCTTGGGTGCCTCACCTCCCTGCTTTTATCCCAGGCCTGGGTGGAACTGCTCCTCATGTTGTACGGAGGAATGCGTTTCTAGCAAGGTTCCTTAATGGTCCTTTAACAAACTCTTCGATCTCTCTTTGGCTGCCTAGGCTCTTGCTAGCCTCCTCCTTCTTCCCCTCTCTTCTCCCTCAATCAGTTATTTATGACCAGCATTAATTATTCACGAAAAGAGAAAACTCCAGCTTTGGGAACTTTTCTAGGAGTCGTGTGTGTGTGTGTGTGTGTGTGTGTGTGTGTGTGTGTGTGTGTGTGTGTTTTCTCCCTTTCAGACCTCCACGTGGGTTTGAGTATGGGGGGAGGAGGTTGTGGGCAATTTGGCCAGATTCTAATGTAAAGTGAGGAGAGGTTAGGTCAGCCAGCTGGAGGGTGAGTGTGTGCAGGAGGGAGTGTGTGTGTGTGGGACCCTTTCTCCCGGTCAGTTCCAGCCTCAGTCAGAGAGAGTACACTCCTGGGACCCGGAAGTTACAGGGAAGCAGGTGCTGAAACCTCAGCCGCTCTGAGACTGAAGGTTTGGGGTGGGGGCTGGGGCTGAGCGGGAAGATATGTCAGTTCCAGTCAGGGCAGACACTATGCACGGCTTTTCCAAAAACTCTTCTTTGCCTGTCTTCTCTCTCTACCACCCCTCCTGCTTTCTACATGCAAGTGACACTAGAACGTTGTAACCAAAGATTAATTGCCTTAATCTAATCGACCCACCCTCTGCAATTAATCTTTTAGCAACAAATTAGAGACAATTTACCTCAACCTCCCGGGTCATATAGGAGGCATGATGGGGTGGGCAGGGGCAAAGGCGGGGGGGAGGGCGAGACTGACAAAATTCACTTGTGCTGCGGAGTGGGGATTTGGGAATGGATGTGCATTTGAGGGAGGAAGAGAGAGCAGCTAGCTAGGGATCAATTGCGGGATCATGCAGGCGGCGCGCGGTGGGGGGGGGGCGCGGTTAAGGCGCGGAAGTTCTGGAGCCCCTTTTAGGCCAGTTTTCTCCAAAGGAAGGGAGTGGCCGCTTACCTGTCTGCGCCCCCTGGGCCGCCCCGGCCCCTGCGCGCTCGGTGCTCCCGCCCGTCTCACACTCTGCTGCTCGCAGCCGCGCTGCCTCCAGCGGCTCGGGCCTCCTACCGGGCGTCGGCTGCGCCGCCCGCTGCCCTCGGTCCTCCGCACGCCTGCCCGCAGCCGCGTCTTCCACCTGGACTCTGTGCCGTCTCTCCTGTCCCCTTTGCCCGCGCCCCCTGCCCCCGCAGCCACCCAGCTCTCCCCAACCCCCTCTGGGACAAGTTGGCAAGTTTGGGCGGAGAGGGGTCGCTCTCCTCGCTCACAGCTTCTACGTTCAGCCTGCTTGGCTCCGCAACCCCCCCCCCCCCCCCCCCCGGCCCCATCACCAGCTCAGACCTAGGTCTCTAACGCCGCCTGTTGGTCAGGCAGGGCAGGGCAGCGAGGAGCGCAGCGCGAGTCCCAGCCCTTCACCCTTGCACACCCAGGGTCCAAACTCTAGAGGAAGGAGGAAAGAGCTGTGACCCTGAAAATTGGAGTGGGGCAGGTACAAGAGGGAGCAATGCCTTGGGGGACGTGCAGCCGAGACTGTTAGCTTGGGCTCCCTGCCAAAAGGGGATCCCAGGGCTCATAGGTGCCTCTGCGTCTTGACTGGGGATGGGGGCAGCACACTGAGGTCAGGCTAACCCCCTCCCCATTTCCGGGGGTCGTGACCGCCTGGGGTGAAGTCGATAAGGAGGCCAGGGCACACTGGGAGCACGGGTCAAGGACAACATCAGAAGGGGTGGGGCCAACCATGTATGCTACTTTTAAAAGAAAAGTTGACCAAATCTGTGTCTTTATGAAGTGCCAGGCCCTTAGGCCCCAGGAGCGCTGATCAAGGGTTTTATTATCTGTCTAGCACTGGGAGACAAGATGCTGGGGTGCCAGCTGATTCTGCGAGGACTGTGCTGCAAGCTTTCCAGACTCCAGCTGGCTTCCTCCCCTGGCAACTTCCCAAGCGCGGTGTCCCTCACCTGGTCACTCTACCCCTGGGACGTCTTGGGAAGCTTCTGTGTAACCTCGGCTGCACAGAGACGCCAGGGGCGTGGAACCCGCGCCCTCACGCCCTACCCCGCCCCCACACTCTCATCCTGTCTTTTTCATTGAAAGAATTGATGAACTGTTTCTCCTCTCTCCCCGCCTTCTCTAATAAACTGCTTCCCATAGATTATTCGACGCCGAGAAGGAAGGCGGCTGCTTAAAAAACAAAAAGCCATAGCCCTAATGAGTTCAATTACAATGTGGTAAACACATTGCCTCTACGCTTTAATTAAGCCTGCTGCCCAATTTTAACTCATTAGTAATTCATTAAGAGAACAGCCCCGTGCTGGCGGCTGGAAGGCACCGCAGACCGATTGTGCACCGCGGAGTCCACGCCGCGCAGACCGCCGCGGGTCTCAGGTTTGTAACTCATTGGCTTCAGGACCGAAGGACACCAGCTTCCCCTTCTCCCAGACGCAGGGGGTCTGTTTTGCCTCTCCCAACCCCAATGACGACCTTTACTGGCTGGAACCTTCCGGGTTTGGGCGAATGTTTGCAGACCTGTTGGAAAGCTGGGCCCCATTGAAAGAGGGAGAAAGTTCCCAAGTTCTCAGTTAAATCCTTTTTACAGGAGAAGATTTTCTGGGTTCAGCACGCCTCCACACCCCTTTTCATTTTGCACTAGTTTCTGGGGGGGGGATAAATTCAGGTCCAGTCATAGCGCCAAACTTTACCTGCTGCTTGCAACTCTCTGTGCCGGAGGGTATTGGATAACAGACCATGAGTTTGGAGAGAGGGAGGCAGGAGATTATTGGTTCTAGAACCACTTCAGCTCAGAATAGGGGTGGTGAGTGTTTCCTCACTTGTTCTTTTACAACTCTCCATTCCACTGCTGGGGAGCAAGGCTGGGTCATGGCCACATTTGTAATAATGTCTGTGGGAACAAGCTCTCTTTATAAAAAGAAGGAAGGAAGGAAAGAAGGAAGAAAGATAAAGAAAGGGAAAATAGAGGCAGTTCATAGAGTAAATCATGGCACAGGATTCCTAACAGGACTGTGATGGTAAATATCCCAGGGAGAGTGCTAGTAGGTTAGACTCTGTTGGTCTTCCCAGTCTCTCCCACCCTCAGTACAAGTCCGCAGAATCCAGGGAGCTGGTCTCTGCGGGACCCGAGCATCACAGAGTTTGAATGGAACAGAACCCAAATGTCCCCAGACTCCAGCGAGAAGCTTCCAGAGAGAAAGGGGAGCTCGAGTGCGAGTGAAGGGGGAGGCTCTGGTTAGGAGAAGAGTAACTAACTCCCTGCCAGCTCCAGCTCCAGCTCCAGCTCCAGTTCCAGCTCCAGCTACCTTTTTTTCTGTGGGAAAAAGAATTTCTCCCAGCCCTTTGGCCCACTGCACCAGCCCTGGGTAGGTGCAGCTGGAAACTTGTTCTGAGGGGCAGCTGCGGGCAAGGTTCTGCCTCCAGCTTAAGGGTGGGAAATTCCCACATAACACAGACCCAGTGACCTGCCCCTGGGGCTCTGGAACGCCAGGGGTCTTTTGCTTTTGTTGCATTCTTCCTGGGACCACTTGTTGCTTCTGCAGATGAGGGATCGCTCCCTTCCTTCGAGGAGGCATGGGCTCAGGGAATTTCCTTTTTGGGGAGGGAAACCCCAAAGGAGTGCGGCCACTCACTGAAGCTCCTTTGACGTGTCTGTGTACAGTTCCCAACCCTGGGAAGGTCCTTAAATTTCAGCCTACCAGGCCCCTGCACCCCCCTTCTCCCAAAAAAGTGTATGTGTGTGTGTGGGGACTTGCAGGATCAGATTGGATATGGTGGGCGGACTTTACGTCCTATTTTGCAGCCCATAGGTTTCGTGGACTTGACTGTGGAGAAACAGTGGCCCAGCCTGGGGAGCAAGGGCTTCCAGACAGGTGTTGGGCGGAGGGAGGCGGACCCAGGTCTTTGGTCTTTCCTGGGCATTCGCTTTCTGTTGCTTTTCTGCTTGCCTGGCTTTCTCCAGCCCTTGGGCTCCGAGAAAATAGCGCCTTCTGGCGACCCGAAGGCTGACCACAGGGTCTGCAGCCCCGCTGCTCCAGCCCAGGGACTTCGCCTCCGCAGGCGGTCTGGGAGTGGCAAGTGCAGGGGGCCAGGGATTGGGTCAGAAATGGGTGCGAGTTGACAGCCTCACTGCGAACCCGCCTGTTTCTCGGGATTTATTGTTATTACTAATTTTTTAAATTTATCTTTATCTGAGAAGAAGAGAACGCGAGAGCGCTGCTCAGCTCTGGTTTATGGTGGTGCTGGTGACTGAACTTGGGACCTCAGCGCAGACTCATCTTCCTCCTCCTCCTCCGCGCCTCCTCTTTTTCCTCTTCCTTCCCCGGCCTATCCCCTTCCTCCCCACCTCCCCATCCCTTTCCTCCCCCTCCTCCTCTTCCTTCTCCCCCACCACCTCTTCATTCTCTTCATCCTCCTCCTCCCTCTCTTCCTTCTCTTCCTCCTTTTTCTTTTCCTCTTCCCTCTTCTCATGCTCTGATAAGTTAGAAATGGCTTCCAGACAAGGAGGTGGCCTTACCTGTCAAGTGCTTTTATCCCATCACCCCCTTAAAGCCCTTTTCTACTACAGACCTAGCATATTGAGAACAAAGTGGGAGAAGATCTTGTAGAAGGGCTTAGTCACTAAGAATTTTTCAAGGTCAGTTTAAGTCAACCTTTGAGTTTCATAAACTTTATCTTCTAATTAATTAATTAATTAATTAATTCGTTTTACCAGAGCACTGCTCAGCTCGAGTTTATGATGGGGCAGAGGACTGAACCCTAGACTTTTGATCCTTAAGTATGAAAGCCTTTCTTTTTTCTTTTAAAACATTTTCTTTTAAACATTTTATTTATTCAGTGCACACACACACACACACACACACAGAAATCAAGAGAGAAAGGGGAGATAGAGATATATAGACACCTGCAGCACTGCTTCACTTCCCCCTGTAGGTAGGGGCAGAGTGCTTGAACCCAAGTCCCTGGGTATAACAACATGTGTGTTCAACCAGGTGCACCACTGCCTCACTCTATTATTTTGTTTATTTTAATGAGAGAGATACAGAGGGAAAGATAGAGATAGAAGCACATACACACCCCAGAGCCCTGCCCATCTCTGGCTTATGGTGGTGCTAGGGACTAAATCTGAGACCTCAGAGCCTCAGGCATGAAAATTCTTCTGCATAACCATTTTGCTGTCTCCCTTGCTCATAATTCAATCTTTAATTTCCCCCAGGAACTTGTGTATTCCATTGTTTCTGTTGGATATTTATTTTATTTTATTTTTTAAAATTTCTTTATTGGGGGATTAGTGGTTTACAGTCAGCTGTAAAACACAATAGTTTGAACATGCATAATATTTCCAAATTCTCTACGTAACAATTCAACCCCCACTAGGCCCTCCTCTGCCATCATGTTCCAGGACCTGAACCCTCCACTTCCCACCCCAAAATATTTTATTTTGGTGCAAAATTTTTTATTTAAAATTATTTATTTATTTTTATTTTATTTGTTTTTAACCAGAGCACTGCTCAGGACTGGTTTATGATGGTGTAGGTGATTGAACCTGGGACTCTGGAGCCTCAGGCATGAGAGTCTCTGAATAATCTTTATGCTGTCTACCCCCACTGTTTCATTTTATTTTACCAGAGCACTGTGCAGCTCTGGCTTACTGTGGTAGTAGTGGTGTTAAGAATTGAACCTAAAGCTGTGGAATCGCAGGCATGGAAGTATTTTTGCATAATTATGCAATCTTCCCAGCCTACCTTTTATTTATTTCCTTCCTTTCTTCTTTCCTTCCTTTTTTCTCTTGTAGAGACAGAGGAGTGGTGGAGACAGAGGGTGAGAGAGAGACACCTGCTTCACTGCTCCACTGCCTGTGAAGCTCCCCCCCCTCACAGGTGAGGCCTGAAGGCTTGAACCCAGGTTCTCATGCATAATGTGTAAGCTCTACTGGGTACACTACTAGGCAGCCATTATACACCAAACTTTCATGCTAAGGCCCCAGAGGTCCCAAGTTCAATCCTCACCACCACTTTATGCCAGAGCCAAGCACTGGTCTAGTATTTCTCTAATGTCTCTCATTAAAATAAAATAAATATAGTTAATTATTTATTTTACATCTTAAAATGTGCTACCAGTGTGTGCCTTATTGTTATCCTGATCATTAAAGTTGTTTTATTAACTAAACAAAGATTAATTATCTTTATCATCTTCCTGAGCAGTTAAAAGATTTGTGTTTTAACTCTAATCACCTATTGCCCAATCTCCCAGGAAAAGCTGCCTTGCATTTCATTCCATTGTACTGAAGTCATACAAGCTAGAGAATTTTAATTTTGTTTTATATAGCCAATTATTACTTATACTTAAGTATTAAGCTATATATTTATGTTTACTCAAATATGTATCTGTCAATAATTTTCTCTATTATTCATTTAATTATTAAAAGTGTATTATTATCATCAATATTTTCTTTTAAAATATTTTTATTTATTTAATTTTTATTAAGTTTTTTTAAAAGCTTTTTAATATTTATTTGATTTATTTATTCCCTTTTATTGCCCTTGTTGTTTTATTGTTGTTGTTGTCATTGATGTCCTTGTTGTTGATAGGACAGAGAGAAATGGAGAGAGGAGGGGAAGACAGAGAGAGGGAGAGAAAGATAGACACCTGCAGACCTGCTTCACCACCTGTGAAGCGACTCCCCTGCAGGTGGGGAGCCAGGGGCTCGAACCCAGATCCTTACACCGCAGGTCTTTGTGCTTTATGCCATGTGCGCTTAACCCACTGTGGTTCCACTCAGGTTTTTTTTTTCTTTTTTTTGCCTCCAGGGTTATTGCTGGGGCTCAGTGCCTTGAATACACTGATCCTGGGTCTATTTTTTCCCCTTTTGTTGCCCTTGTTGCTTTATCATTGTTGTGGTTATTATTATTGTTGTTAGTGATGTCATTGTTGGACAGGACAGAGAAATGGAGAGAGGAGGGGAAGACAGAGAGGGGGAGAGAAAGACACCTGCAGACCTGCTTCACCACCTGTGAAGTGACCCTCCTGCAGGTGGGGAGCCGGGGGCTTGAACCAGGATCCTTATGCTGGTCCTTGCTTAACCTGCCGTGCTACCACCTGCCCCCCTATTCATTTTGTTTAATTTAATTTAATTTAATTTAATTTAATTTAATTTTAATGAGAGACCGGAACACTGCTCAGTTCTGGCTTATAGTGGTGCTGGGAATTGAACCTAGGACCTCAGAGTCTCAGGCTTGAAAGGCTTTTGCATTACCATTATGATGTTTCCCCAGCTCTCATCAATATTTTTCTTTATAATACCTTTTTGCCTCTAGGGCTACCCTCCTTCCTTTCCTTTCTTCCTTCCTTCCTTCTTTCCTTCCTTCCTTCCTTCCTTCCTTCCTTCCTTCCTTTATTTCAATGAAACAAGTCTCAATGAGAGAAGTCTAGTCTTGTTGGGTCATGTATTTATCAAGAATTTAGACCAAAATCTTGTGGGAGATGCAGATTGTAGATACTGATGGAAGAAAACTTTTCCCACTCAATGCCAAGGCTAAAAAGGAACATTTCCCTCCAACAATTTCTTTGTTTTATTTTTGCCTCCAGAATTATTGCTAGGGCTCAGTCCCTGCACTACAGACCCACTGTTCTGGAGGCTATTTTTGTTACCCTTGTTGTTTATCATTGTTGTTGTTGTTATTGCTGTCATTGTAGGATAGAACAGAGAGAAATGGAGAGAGGAGGGGAAGACAGAGAAGGGGAGAGAAAGACAGACACCTGCAGACCTGCTTCACTACCTGTGAAGTGACTTCCCTGCAGATGGGGAGTGAGGAGCTTGAACCGGGATCCTTGCTGGTCCTTGCACTTTGTGCTACGTGCGCTTAACCTGCTGCACTACCGCCGGATTCCTCATTATACATTTTCATGGAAAGGGTCATCTAGAGGATAGAAGGTTGCCAAATAACTTCTTACAAGAGTCATTTGCTCATCTGCTTCCATCTAAGTTAGGTAGATAGCCAATGGTTATTAGGCACATTCTAAGCAAAAAACTAACCCAGTCACTGCTAATTCCTCTACATCCCTCTTTATCTACACGGCCTAATCTGGAATCTCAGTCAAAGGTCTTATTTCTCAGTAGTCTACATTCACCCCATGTAATAACCCCCTCACAAACCTTTGCTTCCACAATTTTGGCGGATCAGTAAAAACTGTTATTTTTTTCTTTTTTAAAATGTATTTGTTTATTCCCTTTTGTTGCCCTTGTTGTAGTTATTATTATTGTTGTTATTGATGTCATAGTTGTTGGATAGGACAGAGAGAAATGGAAAGAGGAGGGGAAGACAGAGAGGGGGAGAGAAAAGACACCTGCAGACCTGCTTTATCACTTGTGAAATGACCCCCCTGCAGGAGGGGAGCCAGGGGCGCAAACCAGGATCCTTACACCAGTTCTTGGGCTTTGTGCCACGTGTGCTTAATCTGCTGTGCTACTGCCCTACTCCCTAAAAACTGTTATTTCTTAGCATGCATTGAAAATTGACAGGGGTCTGATTAGTTGCATGCATATCAATATTTACAGTTGGTATAAAAAGGGCAGGAATTAGAGAAAAGTAAATGGAGGCCCAGACAGGAGCATAATTTACTCACATTCACAAAGAGCACAGAACCATAGACTCTCTGGGACAAATTTTTCCCATCATACCTTTCTGTTCCTTGTTGGTGACCAAGGAAAATGCAATGTATTGACACATTCATAAACTTAGGAGTCAAGGGTTTGGGAGAATCTATGGATTATGTTTATTTTCAATTTCTCAGTCTCAGTTGCCTATTGTTATGTGATAGTAACAGTCTAGGAAAACAAACAAACCAAAATCTTGTAATATTCCTGATTTTATTTTTAAATTATTCTAATTTTTTTACTAGTGATTTAATAATGGTTTAGAAGATTATAAAATTACAGGGGCATTATTCCATACTGTATCCATCATGAAAGTTCTGTGGCCCACCTACCAAAAAACAACCACCATAGTTTTCACATAGTCTTAGAGATGTTGCTGCCTTTAAACAACATGAATCCTTTTGCAGGGAGGTTTCTGTCTTCTCAGCATGTTAGAAATGGCTGACGGACTTGACCCTTTACTTAGAGGAGCAGGGAAGCCCGGATTTCCAAACCAGCTCATCAACCATTCTTCCATGAGCTCCTTGTCCCCCTCTTTTTTATTGGCAGGAGTGGGGGGGGCAGGGTCAGAAAAAGAATTTTATTAATGCCCTTTCTAGCAATTTGAAAAGACAAGCATGGCTTAGAGTGAAACCCTTGTTGACTGAAGATATCATTAGAAACATGCTTCTGGTGTTCACTCTTGTCATTTCCAAGTTTTCTGATGAGTTTCATTTGAGTGCTACACTGTTTGGAGTTGGCTGAAGCCCATGACAGTGTGTGTTGGTGAAGGAGGAGGGGGAGCCAGGCAGGTGTCATTTAGTCACCTGCATTTGAAACTGAGACAGGCCCCAGAAAGAATCTGCAGCTTTGCTTCTGGTGTTGTTACCAGCCACTGCCTCCAAATAGCCTCAAGCTGTGTCTGCACAGTGCCAAAACGATGCCCTGATGAGTGAAAAAATCAGCCAGGATGGTCATCTGAGTCATGGAGATAAACAATCAAAACAGCAGGAAAAACCACAGCCTAAAAACCAGCTGTTGGACTGAATTCGATAGTTAATCAAAAAAGGAAAAAAAAAGTAATGATTTTTTTATTTGTGTGTGTGTTTTTTTTAAAGAATGTTTTCAGGCAAGATAAATTTCTTTGTTACTAAGAAGTATGCTTCCATAGTTTAAAATGAAATCCAAGAAGATATCCAAACCCTTTTCTTCATCCTAAAGAACTAAATCCTTAGGGTCTCATTTGCATGCAGGTAGATTCACAGCAACAGAAGTTGTGCTCATTTAATTGAATGGGGTTCAATTCCTTCCCTGAAGCTCTAAATGAAAAACACGGTCCAGAAGCATGATGAAGTGTTTTTCAGGTGACAAAGATTTGAAATCACTGCCCTGGGCACTCATAAGTGATTCCTTTAGCAGCCTTCAAGGCCATATCACCACTGCCATGTTGGATCGGCACTTTCCCCACTTAGATAAATAAGCAATGCCGAAATGATTTTAGGCACAACAATAAAAATCACGAAAATTTCAGCTGTTGCCAAATCTTAAGGCCTGAATTTGTTTGCACTTGATTCCTTTGGAAGTAGTATGACAAAAGGCAAGAGTTAAGTATGTACCCAGTTAAGCCCCCAGGTTACTGACAATTCTCTTTTTTTTTTTTATCTTTATGTATTTATTGGGTAGAGACAGCCAGAAGTCAAGAGGAAGGGGGAAACTGAGAGGGAAAGAGACAAAGAGACACCTGCAGCCCTGCTTCACCACTTGCAAAGCTTTCCCCTTTCAGGTGGGGACCAGGGGCTCAAACCTGGGTCCTTGAGCATTGTAACATGTGTGCTTAACCAGGTGCACCACCACCTGGCCCCCTGACAATTCTTCTGTATGCTCATGGCTTCTAGCGGCAAGCATCTGCGGCTTTTCTTGATGACTGGAACTGTTGGAGCCTTCATGCCTTTGGAAATACCCCCAGCTAATGCTCGATGGAAGAAGGTATCTACATACCTTGTGCATCTCTCCCTCAGGCAGCACATCTGGGTGGTATGCTCTACAGTGCAGTGATGGAGTATGCCCAGTTGACCTCGGTTCATTGTTCTTTCTTTCTCTTCCCCATCTCACTTTCCTCCTTCCCTGTGATGCTTCCTGGGATCCTCTCCCAAACAACATATTTGCACTTGAATCTCAGTCTTAGAGTCTATTCTTGGGGAAGTTCATCTAGGGAACATTTTTTATGTCAACTGAAAATTCTTTGTGATTGATATTTAACTCTTTGTCCTACTGATTTGGACACAGTCAGAGTGTATCAAAACCAAGAGTACAGAAATCCCTGCTCCACTGGCTTATTTCATGGATGAAAAAAAATGGAGGCTCAGGGTCACACAAACATACAGAAATGAAACCAGAAATCAGTGGTCCTAACTCTTGAGCTGGTACTCCCTTTGGCTTCTAGAGTTTGTTCTGGGTATCCTTTAGTGCTCAAGCCTAACAAAGTATTCACTGTATCAGAGTTGGAGCTTGAGAAATCTATGATCCCCCCTTTCTCTAATAGGAAAAATGCTGAGCATCTCTATTTAATGTGTGTGTGTGTGTGTGTGTGTGTGTGAAAGAGAGAGAGAGAGAGAGAGAGAGAGAGAGAGAGAGAAAGAGAGTGAGAGAGAGTATGAGAGAGAGAGACTGTCTTAGGCTGGCAGATCTTCAAGTAATTCTATTTTTCGTTTATTCATTTTGACAGGTATTTACTCAATGCACCTATTTGGGTACCAGACGTTGTGCTAGGCATAAGCAATATCATGACTTCTACTTCAGAGGGTACAATCTATGAGGGGGTAATGGTGGTGGAGAGGAAACAAGAGCAGAAATTCACAGAACAGAGCAAAAGAGGGATGCTGATGGCTCTGAAAATATAGAAGAGGGGCATATAACCCAGTCAGGAGTCTCCAGGAAGTCTTTCAGGAGGAAATGAAGTCTAAGCTGAGATCAGAAGTTGAGCTAGCAGAGGTGGTTGGGGCAAGTGTATCAGGTGAAGGGTAACAATCACTGAATGGCTTGTAGGAATGAGAATCAAGTTGTTTGGCTTCTCAAGGAAATATAAAGCTCAATTACTTAGTTCAGTTTGACTCGAAGGTTAGAATGAAAGTGAACGACTTGAGAGGCAGGGGTCACAATGCTGGGGCCTTGTAAAGCAAGTAATGAGATTAGATAGTACCTAGAAGACAATGAAAAATCATCCAGATACTTTTAAGTAGAGGAGTGACATGACCCCAATTATATCTCAGAGACTATCTTAGTTCTCTGTGTAATACAGATTGCAGTGGTGTAAACAAGGGGACAGGAGAATTCTTCACTAGTTAGGCAACACTGATAATGACCTAGGTTGGGACAGGGGCAGTGGGGATGGACATAATGGGAGAAATAACTAAAAGAGATCTTCAAGTAGACTTGGGAATGGATTGTGGAGGCTGGAATTTAGGACCAAACTTTGCCCCAGTTTGAGCAGCTGGGTAGGCAGTGGTATTCTTACTATGTCAGGTTCATGGCTGATGGAGAGCTAAGATTTATAAAGAAATTAAGGGGGGATGGGCGGTAGCACCTTGGGTTAACCGTACATGGTACAAAGAGCAAGGACTGGTGTAAGGTCTGAGCCCCCGGCTCTCCACCTGCAGGGGGGTAGCTTCACAAGTGGTGAAGCAGGGCTGCAGATGTCTCTCTGCCTCTCTCCCTCTCTGTCATCCCCTACCCTCCCAATTTCTGGCTGTCTATCCAATAATTAAGTAAAGATAAAAAAAGAAAAAAGAAATTAAGAAAGGGAAGCCTGCTGCCTTTTAGTCTATTTTGGAGAGAGAACAGACCCAGAGAACACAATAATGAGCAAAAAATTAAGCTCTAATATGCAAAATGCCAAAGCAAAAGGAGAGGAGAGGAAAGAGAAGTATGTGCACCTGTGGGGCCACAAAGGCGGTAGAGCTTGAGTAAGTGGAAGACAGGCTGAAAGGGCCAGGAAAGAGCTCACCCAATAAGAGCACATGTCTTATATATAAGGCCCTAATTTTGATCCTCACATGGGAACACAATGGAGTACAACAGGGGAATTCCATGGATGCTGGAGGATGCTGTGTATGTTTCCTCTTTCTTCCTATTTTCTCTAAAGAATTTGCTTATTTATTGATGAGAAAGATAGGCAGAGAGAGAAAGAACCAGATACCACTCTGGCATATGTGCTGCCAGGGATTGAAGTCAGGACCTCTTGGTTGAGAATCCAATGCTTTATCCACTGTGCCACCTCCCGGACCACTCTCTTTCTTCCTATTTTATCTCTTTATTTTCTAAAACACAGAGTAGAAAAATTTGGCTTAGAGAGGCTGCTCAAGGGTGGTTTTAATTGCATTGAAAAAAAGGGAAGGTGGAATAAAAGAAGGCATTAAATATGGGAAGATCATCTTGAAGAGTAGGACGTAAGAACTTTGAACCAGCTTGTTTTTCTTCTTGTTACAATTGGCCATATATATTTTTTAGGTCTTGCAGGTACCACTTTCTTTCTTTCTTTTTTTTAATATTTTATTTATTTATCAATGAGAGGTATAGGAAGAAAGAGGGAAAGAACTAGACATCGCCTCTGGTACATGTGCTGCCGGGGATTGAACTCAGGACCTCATGCTTGGGAGTCCAGTGCTTTATCCACTGCACCACCTCCCAGACCACAGCAGGTACCACTTTCTCCTACACATTCTCCAGCTCTCAAATCCCCTAATCTCTCTAGTCTAATCTTAAGTTTAGTATGTACATTTTTGGTGCCATTCCTTAATTGCCTCTGTGTATTACTATCATGCTTCTAAGTGGAATGTAAACTCAGGGAGTTGAAATAGACTCCCATCCTGATCCAGCTTTCTAGTCCTTTTACCAACTATGACACCATCTCCCCAGACAATACCTTGGGTCCACCTGCATGTTAGCTGGCAGGCTCAGGCAAAAACCAGTAAAGTCATGGGTCCCTTGGAATATACCTAAAAAAGACCTACTAGCTTTTTCCAAAATGGAGACCCCAAATCTCATCTGCTATATTCTTGCCTTTAGGTTCCTGACTATTTAACAATTTGTTCTGCCTTATATCTTAATGTTTTTTCAGCCACCAGGTTCCAGATGCTACCATGATACCAGCCTGACTTCCCTAGGCTGACAACCTCACCACTGTGTCCTGGAGTCCTGACTCCCCAGAGCCTTGTTCCACTAGGGAAAGACAGAGACAAGCTGGGAGTATGGATCGATCTGTCAACCCCCATGTTCAGCAGGGAGGCAATTACAGAAGCCAGACCTTCCACATCTGCACCCCATAATGATCCTGGGTCCATACTTCCAGAGGGATAAAGAATAGGAAAGCTTTCAAAGAAGGGGATGGGATACGGAACACTGGTGGTGGGAATTGTGTAGAATTGTACCCTTTTATCCTATGGTCTTTTCATTATTTCCATTTTATAAATAAATTTAAAAAAAAGAAAGAGAAACTTTTGTCTTTAGTACGCCCCAAACTTGCAATGCTCAGGTACTAAATAATCTCTTGACTACTGTTCCCCAATTATGGAAGATAAAGGGCACAGAGTAAAATTTCAAAATGAAACTTAACACCTTTGTCAATAGCTTTAAATGTAGAAGCACAAAATCACTGATCTTTGGGCCAGACATGTATTAATTTTGCTTCAAAATCTTGTTTTCCTCTCTCTTTCATAAATACATATTGAGTACTTCCTCAGAATCAACTATGATGGTGATACAAGGTTGCAAAGATGGCCAAGGTATTGAGCTTATAGTCTGATAAAGGACAGTTTTGTAAATGTGTAACTCAACCATGACATGGCTACTTCTATTCTAAGCATACATCACAGGTATGAAAGAGTAAGAAGATTCTCTTGAAAGGATGCTTCTGTTCCGACCTATAAACTGACACAGACACACTAAATGAGAAGTAAATATAAGTTTTAATGAGTAATTCAGATTTTTAAGTTTAGGCCAGTAGAATAGACTTGCAACACAGACAAAGGACAAAGGACAAAGGACAAAGGACAAAGACGAATCCCAGCTGGGAGATCCCAGGCCGGTCTACCAGTTTTAGTCCCATTGCGCTGAGATGCTGAGGCTTGAAACCCATCTTCTTTTAAAGGGCCTGGGAGTGGGGGTATCCTAAGGGGCTATGTGAGTACATGTCATGGCTAAACTTAAAATAAACATTTCAGGACTATCATCTGATGCCAGAGAGCAAGCGAGGTTTTACGGAAGCTAAACATGCGGGTTTAACAGATAACTAGGAAGCACAAAAGTTGTAGAGCAAGGTATCTCCTGTGTAAACGTTCTAGTTAACCAGAAACTGAGCTAGGGCAAAGGGTGCTTTCTTATATTATCCAGTCTTCTAAAGGTCTACTTAGCTCTCTATATGAGGGGGATTTTTAATTGAATAATCCATAGGGAGCCTTAGGGAGCCCTGCTTCTTCACACTCTTGAGAGAAGTTTTCATCTCTTTGCATCTTTATAGACTTGGTAGGTAGCTTTTTTCAAGAATGGGATTTTGCAACAACTGCTTAGTGGTTTCCAGCACACTATACCTTTGGAGGAGAAGCAGTTATATATGTGTCTTTTATTTATTATTATTAGTTTTAATTATCTTTATTTATTGGCTAGAGATAGCCATAGATAGAGAGGGGTGGGGGAGATAGAGAGAACCCTGCAGACCTGCTTCACTGCTCGTGAAGCTCTCCCCCTGCAGGTGGTGACCAGGGGCTCTAACCTGGGTATATGTGTCTTTCAAAGCATAGACTTTGAAGTTAGAGCTGGGTTCTAGTCATAGAGTTACCATTATTTTCAGGCTCTGACTTCTTAAACTTTCCGAGTCCCTCAATGAAGGAGATAATCAAGACCCAAGCACAGGAGTGAGATGAAGATTCAGTAATATGACTCAGGAGTTGTGAATCTTGTGCATTATGAAAGATCAATAAAAGTTAACTGTTGGGGGCTGGGTGGTAGAGCAGCAGGTTAAGTGCACATGGCGCAAAGCACAAGGACCGGCATAAGGATCCAAGCCCCTGGCTCCCCACCTGCAGGGGGGTAGCTTCACAAGCGGTGAAGCAGGTCTGCAGGTGTCTATCTTTCTCTCCCCCTCTCTGTCTCCCCCTCCTCTCTCTGTTTCTCTCTGTCCTATCCAACAATAATGACAGTAATAACAACAACAATAACAACAATGACTATAAACAACAAGGGCAACAAAAGGGAAAAAAATAGCCTCCAGGAGCAGTGGATTTGTAGTGCAGGCACCGAGCCCCAGCAATAACCCTGGAGGCCAAAAAAAAGCTAACTGTTATAATAGGACTAGGACACCTTTCTTTTAACTTTATTTACTTTCTTTACTTCTTCCCAACAACTTGCACCTCTTTTATCTATTAACATACATGTCTCCAGCCTCAGAGAAATAATCCCATTGAGTTGTGGAGTTAGACAGAATACAGAAGGGACTGAATGCAGAAACCCCTGATTCTAAGTCTGCTTTTCATCAATTCTGTTGCTTGCTGAGTTTACTCTTAACCAAGTGCAGAGTCATAGGGTGAGAATTTCTGTCTGTCCCATTGGGATTTAAGGGGTGAATGAGTTAACATTTACAAAGTGCTTTGAGCTCCTTGGAGAAAAGTCACAATCTAAGTATTCTCATTAGTGCATGAATAATAGATGAGCCTAAAGCACTTTGCAAATACCAAGTTCTTTAGCAATGCTAAACAATAATTCCACCTACCCACCTGTGTGTGGAGGGCCTTGTTCTTGGAACTCTGATAGTTCTAATCTTGAGTGTCATGATTATAAGCAAAATTGTTTTTCCCTTTCTCAGTCTCAAGAACAGAGGGGTCAGAGTGGGTGATGTCAAAGGCAACTCTTATTTAATTCAGTGACTCTTTTCCAGGTTCTTTGTTTAGGTGGGGGAAATGACTATAACAGGACCAGCACAATGCTATTTGTAGAAGGGGAAGTGATGGCATATCTAAAGAAAGGCCAGGGGCCCGGACAGTAGCACAGTGGGTTAGGCGCACATGGTGCGAATTGCAAGGACCGGAGTAAGGATTCAAGCCCCAGTTCCTCACCTGCAGGGGTTCACTTCACAAGTGGTGAAGCAGGTCTATCTTTCTATCCCCCTCCTCTCACCATTTTTCTCTCTCCTGTCCTACAAGGACAGCAATAACAATAACAACAATGATAAACAACAAAGGCAACAAAAGGGAGGAGTGGATTTGTAGTATGGGCACTGAGCCCCAGCAATAACCCTGGAAGCAAAAACAAAAACAAAAAAATAGGTGCTGGGAAAAGATTTGAGCAGACGAGCTCACCAATGTGCCCTGGAGCCCCACCTCCCCAGAGCCCTGCCCCACTAGGGAAAGACAGAGACAGGCTGGGAGTATGGATCGACCTGCCAATGCCCATGTCCAGTGGAGAAGCAGTTACAGAAGTCAGACCTTCCACCTTGTGCACCCCATAAAGATCCTGGGTCCATACTCCCAGAGGGATAAAGAATAGGAACTCTTCCAATGTAGGGGAGTGTATATGGAACTCTGGTGGTGGGAATTGTGTAGAATTGTAACCCTGTTAACCTACAATCTTATTAATCATTATCAAATCATTAATAAAATTAAAACCAAAAAAAGGAAAGAAAGAAAACAGCTTTAATCTAGATACCTCTGGAACCCTAAAGCCTTACAATAGAATTAAAAATTTATTTATTTATTTATTTATTATTGAGAAAGATAGGAGGAGAGAGAGAAAGAACCAGACATCACTCTGGTATATGTGCTGCCAGGGATTGAACTCAGGACCTCATGCTTGAGAGTCTAGTGCCTTAGCCGCTGTGCCACGTCCTGGGCCACCCTTACAATAGAATTTATCCTGTGACTGGGCAATGTTTTAACTGAAGGTGTCATATTAAACCAATCTCCTTTAACTTTCCTCTACTAGCCCATTAATGGGATCATACAGAATAATTCAAAGCTTTTTTTAATCCCCTAAATTGTTTTACTAGGAAATAATGATTTAGGGACTGCGTGATGGTGCACCTGGTTGGATGCACATGCATGGACCCAGGTTCAAAACCCTGGCTCCCACCTGTAGGGGGAAAGCTTCATGAGTGGCGAAGCAGGACTGCAAGTGTCTCTGTCTCTCTCCCTCTTTATCTCCTCCTGCCCTCTTGATTTCTGGTTGTCTTTATCCAATAATAAATAAAGATAATACAAACATTTTAAAAAGAAAATAATGATTTACAGGACACTTGTCACATGGGTACAAGTACTTATCTCCTCATGATAAGTGCTGCTCACCACTGCTACCACCAACTTAAGACCTCCTCTACCATGATTCAAATCGCCCCCAACTCTCTCAGCTTCCTTCTATTTCTCTCCAGAGTCCTTAGCTTTGCTGCAACAAACCACAACCAGTCCAAGTCACACCCTTTGTTTTTCCTTTTTGTTTGTTTGTTTCTTAAGTTCCACCTGCAAGTGAGATCATCCAGTAAGGCAGTTCTCATGCGACTTCAAGCCTTCTTTCTTGTCCAAACATACCTTCACCATACCTTATGTGATCCTTCTTACCAACTTTGGCTTTAAAGGCCAAGTTTGGTATGTGCCATCTTTTCAGAATTCCCAACATGCCAAATAGATATCTAAACCGATTTAAAATTAAAAAAAAATATTTATTTATTTATTCCCTTTTGTTGCCCTTGTTTATTATTGTAGTTATTATTATTGTCATCGTTGTTGGATAGGACAGAGAGAAATGGAGAGAAGAGGGGAAGACCAAGGCGGGGGAGAAAGATAGACACCTATAGACCTGCTTTACTGTGTGTGAAGCGACTCCCCTGCAGGTGGGGAGCCGGGGGCTTGAACTGGGATCCTCGTCTGTCCTTGCGCTTTGTGCCACGTGAGCTTAAACCACTGTGCTACCGCCCAACTCCCTAAACTGCTTTTCTTACAACTTTGCTTGGCTAACACAAAATAGGCCTGCTTTAAGCCACAGCTCTTTATTCCTGGAAAGCTGGGTCAAGTCTAACACTTGGGGAAATGTTGGGAAGCTGGAAAGAGGACCACCTTCTGCATAAACATGATTCTGTCTCCCTAGCCCTCAGTCACTTTTGATTCTTAGACTTTTTGCCTTGTAGTCATTTTGCTGCCTCAGTTGAAAACAACAAGCTCCCCCACTCTCAAGTTTAGGGTATGGTGGAGTGGAAGTCCACATCCTTATTTCTTTCCTCCCTATGTAACAGGAAATATTCCTTCAGGAAAGTCTTTTAAGCAAATTTCCCTTCACACATCTTTTACCAGAACTGGCTCCCATGCTTTTCCATAAAGCAAATGCTGAGTGGTCTGGGAGGTGGCACAGTGGCTAAGGCACTAGACTCTCAAGCATGAGGTCTTGAGTTCTAATCTCCACCAGCACATGTACCAGAGTGATGTCTGGTTCTTTCTCTCTCTCCTATATTTCTCATTAATAAATAAATAAAATCTTTTTTAAAAAAGCAAACGCTGGCCATCAAAGTGGTATTTCCATGCTACTTTTATACAAGTAACACTTGATCCTTCAGGAAAGAGACATATGGTTATGTGAACACCAGTACGTCTCCATGGCTGGGAAAATGAGTATGTGTAGACATCCCGGAATGTTTACCACAAGTTTGGTATTAGCAAGAGTTGAAAAGCTATTATTATTATAGAAAACCTTATAATTTACATAGGAGTATTTAATTAAGAGAATCTTGACCTGATCTATTAAGTATATCAAGACAGAAAAGTGAGCCCCCTTACCATTTTATTTATTTATTTATTTATTCCTTTTGTTGCCCTTGTTGTTTTGTTGTTGTAGTTATTATTGATGTCATTGTTGTTGGATAGGACAGAGAGAAATGGAGAGAGGAGGGGAAGACAGAGAGGGGGAGAGAAAGACAGACACCTGCAGACCTGCTTCACCGCCTGTGAAGTGACTCCCCTGCAGGTGGAGAGTCGGGGGCTCGAACCGGGATCCTTCCACTGGTCCTTGTGCTTAGCCCCCTTACCATTTTTAAAAAACATTTCTTTCAACCCCTCTTGGATTGTTTCTCAGCTGCACTATAAAAATAATGATAATTACATATTTAAGTAACATTTCACGATTCACAAAGGATTTTCACATACATTGTCCATTTGATCCTCATAAAAACTGTGTAGGAGGGGCCAGGTCATGGTGCACCTAGCTAAGTACACACATTACAGTGCACAAGGGCCTGGGTTCAAAGCCCCTAGTCCCCACCTGTAGCAGGAAAGCTTCAGGAGTGGTGAAGCAGGGCTGTAGGTGTCTTTCTGTGTCTCGTTCCTGCTATCTCCCTCTCCCTTCTCAATTTCTCTCTATCTCTATCCAATAATAAATAAATAAAACAACACAAAACTGTAGGGTAGGTGAAGTATTATTACAATTAAAATATTTTTATTTATTTTATTTTAATGAGAAAGAATAGATATAGAGAGATAGATACAGAGAGAAAGACACCAGAACACTGCTCAGTTCTGGCTTATGGTAGTGCTGGGGATTGAACCTGGGACTTCAGAGCCTCAGGCCTGAAAGGCTTTTGCATAATCATTATGCTGTCTCCCCAGCACTATTATAATTTTCATTATTATTATTTTAATGTTTATTTATTTATTCCCTTTTGTTGCCCTTGTTTCTTTTTATTGTTGTAGTTACTATTGTTATTGTTGTTGGATAGGACAGACAGAAGTGGAGAGAGGAGGGGAAGGCAGAGAGGGGGGCGAGAAAGGTAGACACCTGCAGACCTGCTTCCCTGCCTGTGAAGCTACTCCTTTGCAGGTGGGGAGCTGGTGGCTTGAACCGGGATCCTTACACAGGTCCTTGCACTTTGCGCCACCTGTGCTTAACCCACTGTGCTACTGCCCGACTCCCTTCATTATTATTTTTTATTGGCTTAAATTTAGAGGAGCTAATTAATTTTTTCTAAGCACATGGCACTCTGGCACCTTTTGTTTGCATCCTGCCTTTAGTTTTTAATAATCAATCAGCCATTCTCTCCTTCTCTGTTTTATTTGAGAGATACACGCACACACACACACACACACACACACACACACACACACACACACACACACACGCACACAGTGGTTGAGAGAGGTGCTCAGAGCACTGCTCAGCTCTGGCTTATGTTGGTGCTGCAAGGACTTTGGATCCTCAGATATGAATGTCTTTTGGCAGAATCATCATGCTACCTCTGCAGCTGCCAGCCCATTCTCTTTTATCATCTCCCACTGAACACGTCTCTCCCTCTCATAGGCAATCATTTTACCTATGTCATATGTCTATCTTGCTCTTTAGTGGTACAGGTAAATTGTAGAGTTTGTTTAATGTGCATGCATTTATTGATTAAGCTGAAACATTCTGTAAATCTTTCTGGCTTATGTCATTTTCACTCCACAGCATGTCTTCATGAGTGGTGAACCGTTGCTGTATGTTGCATAGTATTCCACCCGGTACTCCCATCACACTTTACGCAGTTATGCCCCCTTGTGGACAACTTGATGACCTGCAATTTTATGCCCACAAACATTTTCAAGAGCAGTTCCTGATTGGAGGGGTGGGGATTTCTCTGGGATACAAAGTCAAGAGAATTGCTGCTAAATCTTAAGGTAGATGCCTAATTTGAATAAGCACAACCAAAATGTGTCTCCAGAAATCTGTTCTAGTCTATACTAGAACAGGAAGTATTCATATTTAGTTGGATACTGGTTCCAGAAGTTGTGCAACTTGTTCAATCTCATGCAAACCAATAGGAATTAACAGGGAGGTTAAAGAAGCCACTTTTTTTTTTGCTATTGCAAAAGCTGATATGCATTTTGAGGGACCCCACAGTGCTATTAGAACAGAGGTGTTCCACATTTGAATTTTTGCAAAGAACACCAAAGAATCAGATGGCAAAGTCTGATGTATATCTCCTTGCTCTAGAGGTGTTTCTTGGTCCATCTCAGCATGGACCCAGGCTATGGCCAAGGAAGTAGATCTTGTGTTTGAGAATTTCTCCTGCCTTGCAGCTCCCTATCTTACTGTTCACTGGAGCCAGGAAAGGAAGCAAACTGCACCTGACCCCCTGGAAACTTTGGCAAAGTTCTCTACCCTTGTTTCCCCTGTCCATCCATCCCTTTGCATGTACCAGAGAGGCAGTGCTAAGCAATTGTGTCTCCCACCCCTTTCCAGGAGGAAGGGATTTTTCCCCACACTTGTATCTTCTTGCCTAACTACAAAAAAGACAGCCTCGGGTACTTCCAAAGTAGAAAGCACATTTCATGTAGCCATTCCATCCCAGTCTCCCATTCACACATTGATCTTTCACCTTTCTGGAGCCTGACAGCTTTGGGGAAAATTCTCAAGTGCCCCTCCCTTCTTAAACAACCTTCCCTTAAGTTCTTGTTGACTCCTTGGAGGAAACACACAGACACACACACAAACAGACTCACACAGACACACACACACACACACACACACACACACACACACACACACACACACACACCACACGATGAGATGGAACAGATGCAGGTTCCAGAACAGAGACTATGGTGGGGGCGGTGGTGGTGGACCAGAGGGTGAGCCAACCCAGAGATAATGCCCCTCCTCATGCTGGCTGCTGTTATCATTCAGGCAACTTCTCTCAAGTCTCCAGAGTGGGGTCACCCTATCTTGGAGCACTGGGGAGCCCAAGAGAGAGGATATCTTCCCCACTGACCTAATTAACAAGTTGGGTACTTTCCAGCTCCTCTCCATGGTCCTCAGGGCGGACTCTGCTGGGGTGGGGGGCAGGCAGACAGTCTTACTTTAAGCAGCCTATTGATCCTCAGTGGTCCTGCGTTCCTCTTGGGGGAGCACTCTCATGTTTTAAGTGCATGCAGTTACTCTCTTGACTGGCTTGTAAACAGGTTTTAATGGGGCTATTAGTGTAAAAGGACAGGAAACTTTCAAAAACAGCCTCTTAAATATTCATGAGGATGTTAAATCTGGTGCTTAATCACCAGTGTTTGCACACAGCTAAGGGGAGGGAGGACAGCTGACAGGCTGCCTTCACTCTCAACAATTGACAGGGCATTAATAAACGTTCTTACAGGCATGATTAATGGTCACGAGAATGGGACTCTATTTTTTTTTTTAAACAAATGAAACCCCTCTTCTTGGGGGACTCCTATTCTGGTAGGGAGTTCCTATAGGGGGCAGGAGTGGGATACAGGGAGAGATGGATGAAGACTGCCAGAGAGGTGTCATGAGCAGAGCCAGTTTGTTCTCTTGAGAAATCATTAAAATCTACCCCCCCCATCTGACTGCCCATCTCCCAGAGTGTGGTTCCTCAGGGGAAGCTCTCAAAAAACTTATATGGAATTACCAGAGAATTCCCTACCTGGCTGCCCAGGAGATGGTGCTGTACGTAAGGCCTTTGACTCTCAAGATTCAGGTTATGAGTTCAGTGCCCAGCATATTATGTGCCAGAGTGATGCTCTCAAATAAATAAATAAAATATTTAAAAATAAGTCCCTGGGGCCAGGTGGTGGCATACCTGGTTGAGCGCACATGTTACAATGCGCAAGGACCCGGGTTCAAGCCCCTGGCTCCCACTTGCAGGGGGAAAGCTTCACAAGTGGCGAAGCAGTGCTGCAGGTGTCTCTCTGTCTCTCTCAACAATTTCTTGATACCTCTATAAAATAAATAAAGATAAAAAATAAAAAAGTATGTTTCTGTCTATATAATACTTATGTCAATCTTAGGGGTAGAGCATGAGAGCAGCTCCTGGTCCTGAAGCATGGAAGCTCACAAAAGAGTCTCTGTGGGTTGCCTCTTCAATACCTGAGCTCATGGGCTGGGGAGATAGCATAGTGGTTATGTAAAAAGACATTCATACCATCCTACCTCACTAGGGAAAGATAGAAACTGGGGGTATGACCTACCAACCTTCAATTGAGAAGGAATTACAGAAGTCAGAACTCCCACCTTCTGCACCCTACAAAGAATTTTTGTCCATACTCCAGTGAAGATGACCAGAGGGGTCTGAACTCTAGTTCACCAGGATTTGAAGTTCCTGTCATCAGGAATCTCATTTTTATATCATCATTGAAAGTGACGTGTATCTGGAAAACACTAGAGGAAGTCAGGCACTGTTTCTTTTATCTGAGAGAGAAGAGGAAAACAGAAGGATGCTCAGAAGTAGGTATAGGTGTGACTTAGAAAGGAAGTGAAGGCAGGGCCATAGAAAAAATATGCAAAAAACATAAATAAATAGGATAGATATAAGTCAATTCATATCTGTGACCTTTGGAGTTCTTCAGTTTCCAGTGGAGGGGATGGGGACTCAGAACTCTGGTGGTGGGAAATATGTGGAATCATTCCCCTATTATCTTATAATTTCATAAATCAATATTAAATCACAATAAAAAAGATTTTTGTGCCTGAGGCTCCAAAACCCCAGGCTCAATTCCCACTGCTGCCCACAATATTCTTCCTGAGCAATGATTTTGTATGCTTGAGAAGAAGTATAACTTGCTGCTGTTGGATAGGATAATTTGTATGTCAGATAGATCTATAAACTTCCAGCAATTTTACTATTTTTCCTTCCCTCTCAGATAAAAAAAACAATGCCTGACTTCCTTAGGAGTTCTCCAGACTCTCTTCCCTCTCAGTGATGGCATTAAAACAAAGGTTCCTGGTCACAAAAGTTCCAGGTCATGGTGGAACTGGGGTTCCGAGCCTTCTGGTCATCATCTTCTAACATTTTCCCCTCTAGGAATATGGACCAAAATTCTTTTCAGGATGAGATGTAAGAAGAAGTTCTGGTTTCTGTAATTGCTTGAGCCCTGGACATGGACTTTGGCTGGTTGATCTATAACTACTGGCCTTTGACTACTCACTTTCTAGCTTTCCCTTCCTTATCTCTATCCACCTGACTAGGTTTATCTTTTCTGATAAAGCAGATTCAAGAATTTTTCACTGGGTCTGGGGAGATAGTACCATGGCTAAGCACAAAGACAAGGGCCATGTGATGGAGCATGTGGTTGAGCACACATGCTACAATGTGCAAGTACCTGGGTTCAAGCATCCAGTCCCCACCTTCAGGGGGAAAGCTTCACAAGTAGCAAGCAGGTCTGCAGATGTCTCTCTTCCTCTCTGTATCCCCCCTCCCTCTCTATATCTGGCTGTATCTACCAAATAAATAAATATAATAAAAATATTAAAAGATAAAACAAACAACCAAAAATGACTATAGTACATGAGGTTCTAACTCCCAATTCAGTCCCCAGCACCACCATAAATTAGAACTGAACAGGGTTCTGGTGAAAAACGTTATAATAGCCCAAACTTAGAATCAACCTAGGTTTCCAACAACAGATGATTGGCTAAGAAAACTGTGACACACACACACACACGCACACACACACACACACACTGAAATGCTACTCAGCTATTAAGAAGGATGAAATCACCTTTTTTTTTTTGCCCTCAGGGTTATTGCTGGGGCTTGGTGCCTGCACTACAAATCCAATGCTCCTGGAGGCTATTTTTCCCCTTTAGTTGCCCTTGTTGTTTATCGTTGTTGTAGTTATTATTATTGTTGTTATTGCTATCATTGTTGTTGGCTAGGACCAAGAGAAATGGAGAGAGGATGGGAAGATAGAGAGGGAAAGATAGACACCTGCAGACCTACTTCATCACTTGTGAAGCGACTCCCCTGCAGGTGGGGAGCCAGGGGTTCGAACTGGAAGTCACTTCCTTTACTTCATTTTGGATGGAGCTTGAGGCCATCATGTTAAATGAGATAAACTAATTCCCAGCACCACCATAAACCAAAATTGAGAAGTACCCTAAATAAATAAATAAATAAACAAATATCTGAGCTCACACACTTTCAGACTGGAGTGAAATCCACACTAAAGTCGCTCATCCCAACTCAGGGTCTCCTAGGGGCTGCCCTACCACCAACTTTGTCAATATTCATTTTAATTTACAGAGAGACACTTTTCTCTCAGTAACATTTGATGTGGAATCCATCTGAAAACTTCCTCAATCCTTTTATTTGCATGTCTGAAAGAGTGAGACCACAGCATTCATTGCTCAGCAATTTGTAATGCTTTGTTAACTTAATTTAATTTTATTTTATTAGGAGGTAGTTGTTGACACTTAGGTACAATTTGTCATCTAGTCATGAAATCTGCAAAACACCCTGTCTCTTTTGTTATATGTTGCACATGTAAGGTCTGAGCTTTGTCTCCAAACCATCTCACTGGCCCTGAAGAGAATGCTTTTAACAGGTTAATGATCTCAGGCATGCTTTTTACATCATGTCTCCTTCAAATTCTGGCTCCCAGACTGCCTCTCCTCTGCACAGTTTACTTTAGCTTCTCTTCAGGTGCCCAAAGAGCATTCTTCAGGCAGTATAAGGATTACTTATTTATTTATTGCTTAGAGACAAAAGAATCTGGGATGGGAGGGGGAGATAAAGAAGGAGCAAGAGAGACACCTATAACACTGCTTCACCACTCAAAAAGCTTCCCTCCTTAGGGCACCAAAGTAAAAACCCTGGGGTGAGGGTGGATATTCGGTTTCCCAGGGTGGTGGTAGGGGTGGGGGTGGGTGGAGGGGTGGGGTGGGACACAGTCTTTTGGTGGTGGAAATGGTGTATATGTATACTCCCATTAATTTGTAGTCATATAAATCATTATTTAATTAATATGAGAGGGGAAAATTGATTGAATGTCTCAAAGTTTTTAAAGCACAGACTGAGTCTTTTTAATACATAGGCTGAGACTTTGATATGTTGACTCTCTCAAAAGCCTAGACCAGGGAGAGCAGAAGCAACCAGTGGCATAGCTATATACAAATAATATCAAAGGACATAAACTATGGTGATGTTGGGTATTATACAGCAAATCCTAACAAAGTGATTTTTTTAAAGTTAACCCAATTACCAAATGATGTGATTATAACAGTAACTATCTATTGTCTTCTTGAACTCTAAGACAGCAGGAACCTCACATTTCCATTATAGAGCCTATATTTCCCCCAGTCCTGGAACCTTAGGGTGGGGTGCACTTTCCTGCATGCTTCTCTCAATTCATATCAAATAATATTGCATCCGCTGATCCCAGCCTAATCAACACAACAAGTGCCACCTCAGCATGCTTCACTTCAGACTATGTCCAGAGACTTAAGGTGTGGAATGACAACCCTTCAGTTTCATTACTCGGGTGAGACATTTCCTTTCATAGTATTCTCTAATTCCATTCCAGGTGGTTCACTTCCTAACAAAGTCCCAAAACCTAGATATAGACCAGGTCTGGTGAAATAGAGCATATGTTCACATGTATCCATAAACTAGGGTAAAATCTATACCTGAAAGCAAAAGTACCAATAGTCTGCAGTGAGTCAGTATACAGTTCCTATTGAAATAGTATCTAATTAGACTTAGATACCCTCCTCACCTACTTCCTATTACAGTCTTCTCACTCCAAAGCTAACCTTATCACAGCAAGGACTGCAAAAGCTGAATAAGGGCAAGAGACTGGCGTACTTTAATGATGACTCTCTTTATTCACTATCATGCCACCCCATCAGCTGGGGCCCTATTTTGGGGAGTCCTGAGATTCCCAAACAGACATGATGTGCCTAGAACTCAAATAAATCCCTCTCTCCATTGTTACTGGTCACCTCTATCAGGAGCAACACAATAGACCCCTTTGTAGGCCCCCATAGGACCTTGCCCTCAACGTGGATCAACAACGGTAGAGAATGTTCCATCCTCCGAAGGGAAGCTGGACAACATACTCTATGCTACACCCGAGGAAGATGGGTCCTGAAATTGGGGCAGTTTGGAATGTTCCTACTCATGACCACAGAGAATGTGAGCTCAGATCTAGAGAGATGCAGAGGTCACATAGGCTCTTAAGCTGAATATAGGCCCCAGACCAAATCAAATCGATGGGGTTTACAGTCAACAATATTTATACCCCTTCCCCATATTAGGGAGCTACTCTCTTCCCTGATCTAGCTTTCTGTCCCTTTTCCAGCCATGACATCACCTCCCCAGATAATAACTTGGATCCACCTGCATATCAGATTTCAGGCTCAGAGAAAAAAAAACACTAGTATAGCTACAGGCCCTTTGAAATATAACTAAAATATGCCTACTACTGTCTACAAAATGGAGGACCTTCTAATACTTCATCTGCACTATTCCAGCCCTAAAATTAAAAAAAAAATTATTTATTTATTTATTTATTCCCTTTTGTTGCCCTTGTTTTTTATTGTTATAGTTTTTATTGATGTCGTTGTTGTTGGATAGGACAGAGAGAAATGGGGAGAGGAGGAGAAGACAGAGAGAGGGAGAGAAAGATAGACACCTGCAGACCTGCTTCATTTCTTATGAAGCATTCCCATTGCAAGTGGTGAGCCAGGGGCTTGAACCAGGGTCTTTGTGTGGGTCCTTGCTCTTAGGATTATGTGTGTTTAACTAGGTGCACCACTGCCTGTCCCATATTATTTTTAAAAATACTTTATTTATTCATTGAAAAAGAAAGAAGAGAAAGAACCAGACATTATTCTGGTAATGTGCTGCCAGGGATTGAATTTGGGATTTCATGCTTGATAATCCAATGCTTTAACCACTGTGCCTTCTCCTGGACCACCCCCAGATGATTCTTAATCCTAGATTCATTTAGCAACACAGTGTAACCATTTTTTTAATGGAATGCCAACTAGGAATGACAAATCATCCACTCTTGCTAAACAGTTTGCTTTAATGACTTCTCTAAGAGCCGATCTATTGATTTTTTAAGGCATAATTTCACTTGTTTCTTTCATCTAGATATATGGCTCATAGATACTGCTGGTAGTGCTACCAATATAGAAATGTTTCCTTTTCATAATTAGAATAGATGTATTTTGACAGTTTTTATCATTAGTGGTTGCCACGTTTGGTACATTTGTGAAGTACAAAGGAAGTTTTAAAGCCCAGGTAGCTGGACACTCCTTTTCCAATGGAAGACTGATGGCTGGGGACATAGAATCCAGGATGGATTCCATGTGCTCTGCTAGGCTGTCAGGCTGACACTGGCTATAGGACAATACCACAGTGATTTCACAGATCATGACTGGGGGTTGACATTTTTACCTCTTATGTGACACTATGTCTTTTCTTGTAGGAATGTCCCCTGATGTGTAATGTTATTTTAATTAGCTTCATCAGTGAAACTAGGATTCAGCATGGTTCACTGAGATAATACTTGAGTTAAGAAGTAGGGAATTTAGTTTCTACTTCCAAAAGTCCTGCCAAATAATTATATTGGGCAAACCTCAAGGTTCTCACCTATAAAATGAGTAGAACAAATAATGTCATATCAATCTATTGCTTCAATTTGAGTATACATACACTACCAATTTGTTGATTCCAGGTTTTTTTTTTTTTATTTTTTTCTTTTTCTTTCTAACCAGAGCACTGCTCATCTCTGGCTTATGATGGTGACAGGGACTGAATCTAGGACCTCAGAGCCTCAAACATGAAAGTCTTTTTTATACAATCATGCTATCTCCTTAGCCCTCACTGGCATCTTAAAATGAAACAGTCTAGTTCTGAGCTTAGAATGCTGACCTTGAAACCTGCTCCTTCTCTAGCATTCCCAGGAAAATCAGTGACATCATAGCTACTCAGTTGCTTATGCCAGAAATGGGAGTTGTCCTTTCTCTGCATTGTAGTTAACCAACAACACATTCTACTCTGCCTTTTAAGTTAAGTCTCAGATCCATTCACCTCATTCACTAGCCTCATCCAATGTCATTCTCATCTTCTGCCTGAGTGACTACAGTCAACACCTTATTCTCCTTGTAAACCCTCTGTTTCTTCTACCAGTTTGTACCCTCCATGTCTCAAAATGTGAAGCTACTTGCATTCCCTTTCCACTTAACACCCTCCAGTGGGTTCTCAAGACCGTTGACATGGCCCATTAGATCATGAGAGTCTTGTCCCTATCTGCTCTTTCACTCTCATTTCCACTTCATTCCCCTCTAAACACATTCCCCCCTTCCTTCCTTCTTTCCTTCCTTCCTTCCTTTCTTCCTGCCTGCCTGCCTTCCTTCCTTCCTCCCTCTTTCCTTTTTTTCCTTCCTTCCTTCCTTCCTTCCTTTTTTTGAGTACATGGAGGCTTCACACTTTGAGATCCCTCTGCTGGAAAGTAACTCTATTATTGCCTGGATGACTCTCACTCATCTTTTCATCATAAATTAAAAAATTTCACCATAAATTAAAAAAGAATTCCTCTTACAGAGGTGACTTCTCTGCTCCCACTCCCATTCCTAAGTAGGATGGATATTATATTATCATGATCATTTATAGCATTTAGTAGAATTAAAATTTATTTGTGTGATTGTTTGGACTGTAAGCTCCACGAAGATCACTTTATTTGCCCTGTGCGCCCTCCGTGCCATTAGAATGTGTTAACCACATGGAATATATAGAAAGAAAACAGAATGAATGCATGCATCACTAAATGGTTGAACCCCACACACCAATACAGACCGAAATAATCCATAGGACACCGGATTAAACAGGGAGATGGGATATATCTCATGGCTCAGAAATTTCAGGGTTGAGGCCAGGTGGTGGCAGAACTGGTTAAGTACACACATTACATTGTAAAAGGACACAGGTTCAAGCCCATGGTCCACACTTGCAAGGGGAAAGCTTCACAAGTGGTGAAGTAAGGCTGTAGGTACCTCTCTGTCTCTTTTCCTTTCTATCTCCCCTCCCTTCTTAATTTCTACCTAGTAAATAAATACCTTTATTAACAAATAGAACTTTTGGGGTCATAAGTGAACATAAATTCATCCTGAATTAGCTTAAATATTAAAGGAAAATTTATTGGTCCCTGTAGCCTATTTATGCAAATAGCGAGAATGGAACTAAACTAAAAATATTTAAAAGAGGCAGTCAACTTTCTATAATTTTCCTGTTTCTCTCATTTTTATTTGATGCCACTCTTTAATGCAGACAGATTTCTCCGTGAAACAGAGAACATGACTGTGGGGAACCTTAGATTTTAAAACTGTAGTCTTTCCTGCTGGAAAAGCTCAGGAGAAAATTCTATGTGACCCTCCTTTGGGTCACAAGTTCACTACTAATTATAATGACTGGTTCTCACTGTAACTAGGGTACAGATCCATTACTAGCTAGCTCCCTGACACACACACACACACACACACTCTCTCTCTCTCTCTCTCTCTCTCTCTCTCTCAGGCCTTCAGATCTGCTACCATGGGGTGTTATGATATATCTAGCTTCTCAGATAGATGAGGAGTAAAAAGACAATAAGAATTTTTCCTGATAGCAATTGGATTAATAGATGAGGTGTGGAAGATGATGTTTCTTTTTATTTCTTTATCATTTTTTATTAGTGATTTAATATTGATTTACAAAATTATGAGATAACAGGGGTATAATGCCACACTATTCCCACCACCAGAGTTCCGTGTCCCCATTTCTCTCCACTGAAAATTGCAGTAGTTCTCCCCAGGTCACAGATAGGGGTTGACTATTATCTCTATAACTATTTATATTTATATATTTTTGCCCATTTTGTCTATGGCCCTGCTACTTCCAAATATCCTTCCTTTTTTCCTCTTCTTTTTCTGGGTCTTGATGAAATTGAAGGTCAGAGCCCTCTGGTTATCTTACCCTAAGATTTCTCTTCCTCGGAGGGTATGGAACAGAATTTTTTGGGGAGGTGCAACAGGTGGGAGTTCTGGCTTCTGTAATTGTTTCTCCAGTGACACGGGTGTTGGCAGGTGGATCCATACCCCCAGCCAATTTCTATCTTTCCCTAATGGGGTAGGGATCTAGAGAGGTGAGGTTCCAGCACACATTGGTGAGGTCCTCTGGCCAGGGAAGTCTGGATGAAATCACAGTAGCATTTGAAGCTTGGTGGCTGAAAGACAGGATGGGGATTTCTGGAGGTATGACTATGGAGTAGCAACAGCTACATTTTGGTATCTCTAATTAACTATGAAAAGCAATGATATTCACCTGAAGATTCATCATTTTATGACTAGAATTCACCAAGCCACAAGTGAATACAAACACATGTGGCTCATGGACAGAAAGGGGCTGAGAGAGAGATTCCTGGGACTAAAGGACCTTACTTGGGAATGGCTAGTGCTGGTCGGGGAGTTTGCCAGCTGAGACACAGCACTTCTGGGTCTGAATTTTAGCAACAAAAGACTGTTAAAAAGAGACAAAATAGGGGGCCAGCAGTAATGCAGTGGGTTAAGTGCACATGGTGAGAAGCACAAAGGCCAGTGTAAGGATCCCAGTTTGAGCCCCTGGATCCCCACTTGCAGGGGAGTCACTTCACAGGTGAAGCAGGTCTGCAGGTGTCTATCTTTCTCTTCCCCTCTCTGTCTTCCCCTCCTCTCTCCATTTCTCTCTGTCCTATCCAGCAATGATGACAGCAATAACAACAACAATAATAAGCAACAAGGGCAACAAAAGGGAAAAATATGGCCTCTAGGAGCAGTGGATTCGTAGCTCAGGCACTGAGCCCCAGCAATGACCCTGGAGGAAAAAAAAAAAGAAGAAAAAAGAAAATCACCTAAGACTCACCAATTTACAACAATGAGTTCTAAGTCTCCATTGCTGTTGCCTCTCAAAGGCTGGAACAATAGCAGGGAACCCTATACTGACAGCAAGGGCACAGAACTGGCTGGTGACTAAGGATAAAATCTACCCTCCCAGTGATCCAGAGGTGTGTGGATATGGAGTAGGAGAGCCTTTTTTAAAAAAAATGTTTATTATTATTATTATTATTATTATTATTATTACCTCCAGGGCTATTGCTGGGGCTTGGTGCCTGCACTATGAATCCACTGCTCCAGGAGGCTATTTTTTCCCCTTTTGTTTCTCTGGTTGTTTTTTTATCATTGTTGTGGTTATTATTATTATTGTTGTTATTGATGTTGTTGCTGGATAGGACAGAGAGAAATGGAAAGATGATGGGAAGACAGAGAGGGGGAGAGGAAGATAGACACCTGCAGACCTGCTTCACCGCTTCTGAAGCAACCCCCCCCATCAGGTGGGGAGCTGGAGACTCGAACGGGGATCCTTACACCAGTCCTTGGCTTCATGCCATGTGTGCTTAACCTGTTGCACTACTGCCTGACCCCTAAGAGCCTTTTTGCATAGCAGACCTGATAGACTCTGAAGAACTGTGAAGAATCACTTGAGAACTCAATAGAGTGCAACCGGGGTTTCTTTGGGGACGCCCTAGGCCATACAGCACTGCTCTGGCTGGCAGTGGATGGAGGGTCAGGACTACAACATTGGAAAAGCTTTTGTAATATAATCAGAAGTGGGGAAACAATAAATGACACTCAGAAAGAAAACACTATCTTGAGGTAATTAGAGAGCTGAAAGCTGAAGTACCTGAGTCAAAAACACAACTAGCTAAACAAGCTAATACAATCTCTGAACAGGGTAACAAAATAGTTGAGCTATAGAAAACAGCTGATGGGAGTAAGAACAGAATAATTGAAGCAGAGAACAGAATTAGGAAGATTGAAGATGAATTAGAGAAAAATCAAGAAAGAAATAAAAGAACTAAAAATGAGATTAAGAGATACTGACTACAACAACAGAGATATATGGAATGATTTCAAAAGAAGTAATATGTACATTATTGGCTTGCCAGAGTAAGAAATAGAGGGAGTGGAAGAAAGCATTCTACAGGACATAATTATGGAGAACTTCTCAACTCTAAACAACATAAAGGACATAAAAGTTCAAGAATCCCAGAGAGTACTAAACAGAAATTAACCCAGACCTTAAGACACCAAGACACATCATGTCTAGCATAAAAAGGAGTAAGGATAAAGAAAGGATTCTGAAGGCTTCAAGAGAAAAACAAAGAGTCACTAACAATGGAAAACCATAAGATTCAAAGCAGATTTTCCCCGTACAAACTCTAAATGCCAGAAGAGAATGGCGAGATATATGTCAAGTGTTCAATGAGAAAGGCTTTCAACCAAGACTATTATATACTGCTAGACTATCATTCAGACTAGATGGAGGCATAAAACCTTCTTAGACAAACAACAGTTGAAGGAATCAACTATCACCAAACTTGCCCTGCAAGAAGTTCTAAAAGTTCTCCTATAAACAATCACAACATCATCAAAAGTTAGCCATATGTCAGAACACTCTAAAAGTTTAGAATAGTGGCACTAAAGTACCTCAAACCTATAATAGCAATAAATATCAATGGGCTGAATTCACCCATTGAAAGGCATAAAGTGGGAAGATGGATCAGAAAACACAACCCAACTGTATGTTGTCTGCATGAATCCCACCTAATTCAACAAGACAAACTCTCACTATTTGCAGATGATATGATAGCTTTTTTAAAAAATATCTTTTATATATTGGATAGAGACAGCCAGAAATTAATAGGGCCTATGATGATGTTCCTGATGAAAGTGACCAGTGATGGTGGAGAGAGGCATATAATAGAGATGTAGGCCCATAATATCTATGTGGGAATTCAAGGATTCCCTGACTAGGACTCTAGATGATGGGTGACCTGGTATTGACCAAAAAGGCCATCATAAAGTGAACCATTCTCTTGCCATTTTTCAGCATCTATAGTCCTTTTTTTATCTGAAAAGCTTAGACTTTCTCCCATTTGTCATTAATGTTGGGTGTCATTTGTTGTATCCAAACCTATATTAGGTTTTTGGGGTCTGGTCTCAAGTTAGGGAGTAAATACATCTAGGATTTTTGTGGGGTCTAAGTTAATATATTTCTCCCAATACTTTATAGACTAACTAAATACTACCTCCTATTTTAAGTTATAGTCACAGAATTGTTGTAAGAATTAAATGAGCTGATACATTTGAAGCACTTATTATGGTACTGGGCATATAACTAATACTCAGTAATATTTTTGTTGTAATATGACAAGGATTACAGTCATATTGGCTATCAAAAGCATATATCACAATCTTAACTTGGGTTTGTGTAATTCTTTTTCCTTTAACCTTAAAATTTTGCCTGGAGACCACCCTATCAGGATTTGTGGTTCAAAAGCATAGCTCTGGGACTGGGATATCTCACACATGACCAGTTTTTTTTAACTCATATTCTTCTAACAGCTTTGCAAATTTTTAATAGTAATGCTAGCGTACTGTGTTCAGGACTCACTGGCAAGAGTCATTTTCCTGAGTATCTTTTCTTGAGATTCTGGTTTGATAGGTCTGAGGGAGAAACCCAGGAATGTGTATTTTTAACCAGATCTTCAGCAAATGGGTTGAGATCATTACTGGAGAAACTGACCAGAAAGGGAAAAATATGGATGAGAAATGTGGAGAAAATAGGCATCAGTTATGTCATAGTTAGGACTTTCCAAGTCCTAAAATGCCCTCCCCCCCACCCAGAAAGAGAATTCCATCATTTATGCCTCTCTTTTAGGTGTGACTCATAGGTGTGCAGTATCCAGTCTATCTATCCAGACCAATGACAGAGTTACAGCTCTGTCCATTTCTAAACTTGGGTGCCCATTCACTATTGTGATGTTCATTGACAATGGCAGAAACTTGGCATTCTAGAAGTCTCTCAGGGTGAATGCCTCTAGAGGTATCATGGTGAATGCTCCCTTTGGATCCTTGTCCTCTTTCATGGGGAAATTTTCAGGAAGGTTCAGGATTAGATTTTGAATGATCACATGTAACACCAAAGACCCTGTTCTTTGGGCAGGAGGTGGTGTGTATTAGGGCAGGCTGTCAGAGGAACATGTATTATAACTCTTATGCTTTTGTATTGAGCATTATGTCTCATCTTTACAGTCAGATTAATGGAGATTAGTGGTTCCACTTAAGAGTTTAAACATTATGCTGACCCAAATTGCAGGAGCCGTTGTTACATGTTGCTATATGTTAAGGGACTGGACCAGCTGGTGATTGAATGGGGAGTGGAGAGGTCTATATTTTCATAAAGTGATTTAATTACTTGGTTTTTTTTTTATAAAAAAAGATAGAGTGTCTCTTAATGCATAATGCATATCTGACACCCTTGCTACTTCCTGCACACTTAAATGCTCACCAGCCCAGTCTGATGATGCTTCTTTGATAAGAGGATGCTTAGTAGTCAAAAGTCATTCATGCTTGCTTCTTCTTGGCTTCTGGGGGTGGAGCCCAATTCCTGTAGTCTCCAATGGTTTCATTAGTGCCTTTTATCCACTCTAAGGATAAAAATAAATCTCTTGGGGCCAGGCGGTGGAAGCTTCACAAGTGGTGGGGCAGGGCCACAGGTGTCTCTCTGTCTCTCTTCCTCTCTATTTCCTCCTCCCCTCTTAATTTCTTTCAATCTCTATCCAATAATAAATAAATATTATAATTAAAAAAATAAATGTCTCAAAAGCTCTTAGAAACCCACCACCCTTTATGCAGGGGAGAGCGACAGGAGGATGGTTCTTAATAAATAAACAAACTTAAACCATCTCTGCAGGCCCACACAGCTGTGATCCAGACAACACATTCACCAAGCCCAGCTTTCTTGTCAGGTCAACACATGCAGTCAAATGCTCTGCCATTGAGCTACACTCCCCGTGTCAACACATGCATCAAACCCAGATTTCTTTTTATTCATCAGTTATTGGAAACTCTATGTCTTAGTTGTGTGGGTTGCTTTAGTCACATACTATAGAGTGACCTAAAAATATTATTTTAGACAGCTCTGGAAACTGGGAAACTCACGGTCAAAGTGCCATCAATTTAGTGTCTGATGAGATCCCTTTTTTCTGGCTTGTAAACAAGACATCTCTCTATACCCTCACATGACCTTTCTTTAATGCATGCACATGGAGGACAGGATGGTGTTTTCTTTCTCAGTATAAGGTTGCATTTGTCTCTCTTGTTGTATGTATCAGTAGAGTGTTATTCTTTTTTAGCTGCAGAGTAGTATTATACTACATGCTCAGGACATATCCAGGTATCTATTTTATTCATGATGACTAGTTGATTTCCAGTTTTGGCGGTAAGAAATAAATTAGCTTGTATTTTTTTAAAAAACTATTTTCATTGATTTTTTAAGATTAACCGCAAACTTCTCATAGGCAGGTGCCATTAGAGTCTCTCCATATCTATTTCTCAGGTATGTGTGTTTGAAGATAGGATAATGCTAATAAAATTAGTTTGGATAGATTTGTTAGGCCTAGGGATGTATTCCAGACTCCATGATATACCATCACATTACAAAGTGTGTGAGCTTGGAAAAATTTTAGCATCTCTTATTTGCTCAGAAAGCATTTGGAGTCTACTATGTGCCTGGCTTCAGGCTACGTGATAGGTAGCCTCAAGTCACAGACAAGACTTGAAGGTTTTCATTCAGATGGGGACGGGAGTTACATAAAGGTCATTATTGGGGACCAGATGGTGGCACACCCAGTAGACTGCACATGACACTATACAATAAGGCCCAGGTTTATTGTCCCCAACTGCAGGTGTGTGTGGGGGAATTTCATGAGCGGTGAAACAGTGCTTCAGGTATCTCACTATCTCCCTCCCTTTTTTTTTTTTATCTCCTGCCCCCTCTCAATTTCTTTCTGTGTCTATCAAGAAGAGAAATAAAGGAGAAAATGACCACCAGGAGCAATGGATTCATCATGCAGACACTGAGCATCAATGACAATTCTGGTAGCAATATAAAAGGTAATTATCAAACAATGGGTTGAGTGCTATGGTAGATGCTTCTGTTATTGGAGAGTAGATAATGACTTTCTGTCAGAGGTAAAGTCTGAATGACTTTCAGTGGAGTAGTATGAGGCAAGAAGTCCCTTTTTGAGGGCACACAAAGAGCAAAGGCACTATGATGAGTTTCCTCTACCGAAACATGGAGGTCATACTTACCAGAATTGATTTGAAGACTTTTATGGGAAAACAAATTGGATGTAAGACCGTATTGGGCTACATCAAAGCTTCAAATATATTATCTTATTTTTTAAATTGAACTTTTGCTAGTTATCCTATATTTTTTTCTTTTTAAAAATTTTTATTTATAAAAAAGGAAACATTGACAAAACTATAGAATAAGAGGGGGACAACTTCACACAATTCCCACCACCAGAACTCCATATCCCATCCCCTCCCCTGATAGCTTTCCTATTCTTTTTTAAAATTTTATTTTTAAAAAGGAAACACAGACAAAACCATAGGATAAGAGGAGTACAACTCCACACAATTCCCACCATCAGAACTCCATATCCCATTCCCTCCCTTGATAGCTTTCCTATTCTTTTACCCTCTGGGAGTATGGACCTAGGGTCATTGTAGGATGCAGAAGGTGGAAGGTCTGGCTTCTGTAATAGCTTCCCTGCTGAACATGGGTGTTGACAGTTCAATCCATACTCCCAGCCTGCCTCTCTCCTTCCATAGTGGGGCAGGATTCTGGAAAATCGGAGCTCCAGGACATACTGGTGGGGTCATCTGTCCAGGGAAGTCTGGTTGGCATCATGTTAGCATCTGGAACTTGGTGGCTGAAAAGAGAGTTAACATATAAAGCCAAATAATTTGTTGAATAATCATGAACCTAAAGGCTGGAATAGTGCAGATGAAGAGTTGAGGGAGGGGGATCTCCATTCTGTAGATAGCCAGTAGGCATATTTTAGTTATATTTCAAAGGGTCTGTGGCTATACTAGTTTTGTTTTGTTTTTTCTCTGAGCCTGAAATCTGATATGCAGGTGGATCCTAGTTATTGTCTGGGGAGATGATGTCTTGGCTGGAAAAAGGGCCAGAAAGCTGAATCTGGGAAGAAAGTAGCTTCCACACAGCCAAAGAAACTATCACACAAACAGAGACCCCTCACAGAATGGGAGAAGATCTTCACATGCATCAGACAAATAACCAAAATATACAAAGAGCTCAGCAAACTTAGCACCAAAAAAGCAAATGACTCCATTCAAAAATGGGCAGAGGATTTACCAGTCAACGCCCATGTTCAGCAGGGAAGCAATTACAGAAGCCAGACCTTCCACCTTCTGCAACCCACAATGACCTTGGGTCCATACTCCCAGAGGGATAGAGAATGGGAGAGCTATCAGGGGAGGGGATGGGATATAGAGATCTGGTGGTGGGAATTGTGTGGAGTTGTGCCCCTCCTATGCTACAATTTTGTTAATGTCTCCTTTTTTAAAAAAAGAAAAAGAAAGTAGCTCCCAAATATGGGAAAGGTGTATAAATATTGTTGACTGTAATCCCATCGATTTGATCTGATCTGGGGCCCATATTCAGCTTAGGAGCCTATGCGACCTCTGCATTATCCTGTATTTTTATTTACTAAATCCAGCAGTTTTAATGTGATGTGATCTTAATGTAATGTCAGTGTAGTAACTGATTTATAGTAGTCATTCAATAAATAGGAGTTAAGTTTAATTTGAGTGGCCAAAGAGATGACCCAGAGGTTAGAAAACACTTTACCCCTTGTCCAGTGGAGAAGCAGTTACAGAAGCCAGACCTCCCACCTTGTGCACCCCATAATGATCCTGGGTCTATAATCCCAGGGGGATAAAGAATAAGAAATCCTAGGGGTCGGGTGGTGGCACACCTGGTTGAGTGCACATCTTACAATGCACAAGGACCCAGGTTCAAGACCCTGGCCCCCACCTGCAGGGGGAAGTTTTGTGAGTGGTGAAACCAGACTGTGGGTATCTCTCTGTCTCTCTCCCTCTTTAACACCCCACCCCCTCTCAATTTCTGGCTATCTCTATCCAGTAAATAAATAAAGATAATTTTAAAAAAAGTTAAAAAAAAGAATAAGAAATACTTCAATGGAAGGGTTGATATGGAAATCTGGTGGTGGGAATTGTGTGGAATTGTACCTCTCTTATCCAACAGACTTGTTGATCATAATTAAATTAATGAAGAATAAAAAAGAAAGAATTTTACATAAGAGTCCCCAAGTTTGATTCCTGGCACCAAATGTGACTGACAGAGTGCTCTGGTCTCTCTAAATAAGGGAATACATATTTTTTTCTTCTAACAAGATTTATCTGGACTTTGTGTAACTGTTCCTGGTGGAATGAATCCTTTTTTCCCAGATAGAAGATGCAGGGCAGAGAGACACCACAGCACAGTCCTACCACTCAGGAAGCTTCCCATGTGCACGGTACTTTCAAGTGTTGGCTAGGGACTTAAACCAGGGTCCTTGTACATGGTAACACATGCACTATACCAGGTGAACTAGCTCCTAGCCCCCACGTAAATACATCTTTCAATTTAACTCTAGGTTGTCTAACTCTGGAATATAGAAAGAAGAATAAGATCTGGGGCTGGGTGGTGGTGCACTCAGTTAAGTGAACATTACATGTGTAAGAACCCTGGTTCGAGCCCCCACTCCTCACCTGTGGTAGGGAGTGTAATGAATGGTGAAGCAAGTACTGCAGGTTTCTCTCTGTCTCTCTCTATATATCCCCTTCCTTTTCCAAATTGTCTCTGTCATGTTAAATGAAAAGATAGAGAAATAATAAAAAAAAAAAAAAAGGAAAAATGGCCACCAGGAGAAGAGAGTTTGTTGTACAGGCGCCAAGCCCCAGCAATAACCCTGGGTGGCAATACAAAAAAAAAAAAAAAGAATAAAATCTAAAAGTAGGAGGAATAATAAAATGTAATAAGAAATTGGAAACTTGATGCCATAGAAACTTTCTTTTTCAGGAGAAGGGTATTTCCTATCCAAAGCCGAACTCTAAGTCCTCCTTCCTAATTGGAAATCTGGAACCATGTTCATGGGTTTTGGTGTTGTGAGTGAGTAGTGAGCATGGTTCTGGGACCAGTGGACCAGAAGAGAAACACAAAATTATATAATTTTGTTCCATAGAATGTAATGGAAATATTCTTTCTTTTTATTCTTTGCAGTCCAAGTGTCTCTGAAAACCCAGGTGACTTCCTATAGAAAAAAATAAGGCTGCTAACATACCCCCAAAACTGGATAAGGGCAAGAGACTAGCACACTTTAATAATGGTCCTTTTGGCCACTACCAGGCTACCCCATCATCTGGGGCCCTAGTCAGGGAATTCTGAATTCCCACATAGATATGATTGGCCTAGACCTCTAACAGACCCTCTCTCCACCATGACTGATCATCTCCATCAGGAATAACATCATATACCCTCTTATGGGTCTGTACAGGACACTGCCCTCTACGTAGAACAACAATGGTAGAAATTTCCTCTACTTGAGGAGGACAGGTCCTGGAATGAGTGCAGCCTAGAATGTTCCTGGCTATGACAATGGAATGTGAGACTGGAAGGGATACAGAGGTTACAGAGGCTCCTGTACTAAGGGTGGACAGACATGGTTCCTAGGTCAGATGGGATTTATAGTTAGTGCTATTTATATACTATTCCCATATTTGGGAGCTACTCTCTGCCCTGACCCAACTTTCTAATCCAATTTCCAACTCTGACACCATCTTCCAAGACAATACTTTCAGCCTACCTGCATGTTAGCTATCAGGCTCAGGCAAAAATTAGTAAGTCATGGGCCCCTTGGAATATACCTAAAATAGACTTCCTAGCTTTTTTCAAAATGAAGACCCCCAAATCTCATCTGATATATTCTTACCTTTAGGTTCCTGCTTACTAAGCAATTTGTTTTGCTTTATATTTTAATGCTTTTCAGCCACCAAGTTGCAGATGTGACCATGACACCAACTTTATTTCCCTGTGCAGATGACCTCACCAGTGTGTCTTGGAACCCCACCTCCCCAGAGGCCTATACCACTAGGGAAAGATAGGAATAGTCTGGGGTATGGATTGACCTGTCAACACTCATGTCCAGGAGAGAAGCAATTACAGAAGTCAGACCTCCCACTTTCTGCACCCCATAATGATCTTTGGTCCGTACTCTCAGAGGGATAAAGTATTGGGGAGGTTTGTAATGGAGGAGATGGGATATGGAACTCTGGTGGTGGGAATTGTGTGGAATTGTGCCCCTTTTATCCAACAGACTTGTTGATCATTATTAAATCACTAATAACAATTTTAAAAAAGAATTGGTTGTTTAAATTCCTACCAGAGCTCTTATTTGGATGCCCTTGGGAGTAAGTCTTTCCACTACTTCTCTGGCCACACTAAGGGTCTGGCTCCCAGTTCCATGTATCCTGACCCACTGTGCAAGGGGAGTTAAGACTCTTCCAGTGATAGGTGGTATGAGTGCTTCTAGATGTGCTTAACAAATTGCCTATTCACTCAATTACATTTTATTTAATCATCTGTAATCATATAAATTATGCCTGATGGTAGTAAATGTTCATGTCAGTTCCTAATTACAGACTGATTAATTGGTTGGGGTGATCTGTACTATGACTTATATAAGAATATATGAAGATGATGATAAATTAGGGCAAGTGATGCTGAGCCTGAGAACATGGAATGCTTCCAATTGTAGCCCACCTTTGGGGGGTGGGGTGTCTTTGCCCTCTCGTCCAATTCCTACAGGATGCCCCCAGGAGGGTTATGTTCTATCAATTGACTGATTTTGCCAACATCTGAGTCAAGAAATATTTCTTTTTGTTTAGTTAGAGATTTGAGTATGTTCACAGTTTTTTTTTTGCTATGCCGAGTTTTTCTTTTAAGCTGCTGGCAGAGATGAATAATGACAATCTCATTAAATTCAGCTGGACTCATTATAGCCTGCTGGGCTCAGAAAGTTCCCAGGGTTGAATCTGGCCTAGAGAGCAGGAATCCAGAGACTGAAGAGGTGAGGCTGAGAGGGACAGTGGGTTTCAGTGGTAATGGAACAGCTTTCTTTTAGGGGATTGTTTTGTTTGTTTACTTATTTATTTCCGTAAAAGACAGAATGTCAAATAGTCCAAAATCTACCTTGAAGTTTTTCTCTAGTAAAAGCAGACCTTTATGAATACTTTTAAGGCAGCTTGCATTCTCTACTTTTGAGAATGGAATCTAAAGAGACTATGTCCTAATGTCATCATCTTTGCTCCCCTCCCATATATTCCTGGGGGTAAAAGTACAGACAAGGCAAAATGGGCAAAGCAAGGAGGAGAGAGGAAGAGCCGATTATCTAGAAGTGGAATCTGGTTTTAGGGCAAGGACATGAGAGACTCCCTCTGAGAAATGATGGGCAGAGGAAGAGGAGCAAAGCCTTTGGGTGTCCCATGCTCTGAAGACACAGAATCCCACAGGAGTCCTGGAGACAAGCTTCAGCTGTCCACTCCCCTTGACAAATGAGCTACAATTGGTGCTTCTCCCTCCTCTATTAGCTAAGTTCCCCAGTGGACTGTCTCTTAGTTGCCACTCATCCAGGTTGGGTCACATGTCCATTCTAAACCAATTATTGCCAGTAGGACAGTCTAGACCAGCCATGATCAAATTCTTGCTGGTCTGGGGATGAGTGTCACCTCCGGTAGAAGGTGACACTTGAACAAAATCGAGACTGTTGGCCACTGGAAAGCAAGTATGTGTGTGTGTGTGTGTAGGGTCAGCAGAAATTGTTTGTTTGAGTGGACAGCCAGCAGCATCCTATACCTGAAATATTACATGAAGTCCCTGAATTGCAGGAACCATGAATGTCTAATGTCAGAACATGTAAGAACAGAGATACAAGTACCTTGGAAGAAAAGCATGGTAAATTAGGCCATCTTTCAGAAAGCATGACTTGACTTCATGATTCAGATCTCATTTTTTTTTTTTATCACTGATATTCTTGGAGCTCTGTACCTGTTTGATTCCTCTGCTCCCAGAAGACCTTTTTTTTTTTTTTTTTTTCCCCAGATTTAAGTTGAAAGGTAGAGAGGGAGAGGGAGAGGCAGAGAGAGAGAGAGAGAGAGAGAGAGAGAGAGAGAGAGAGAGAGAGAGAGGTGGAAGAGACTGGGGAGAGGAGAGAAGGGAGAGAGTGAGAGAAAGAGAGGAGTGATACCATTACATTGCTCCACTGTTCATGTAGCTTTCTGGTGCAGGTGCTCCCATGTGGTGGCAGGGTACTTGAACCTGGGTCCTCATGCATGGCAAAGTGTGTGTTTTACCAGGTGAGCTATCCCCTGCTCTTATAATTTTATACATTACATTATGCTATAGGTGGCTTTCATTACTTTATTGAGCAAATCACTGGGAGGTGTCAAATGGTTGATGTATTAAAGAAATCAGGCTACTATGTGGAGGGGCTGGGCCATGTAAAGGATGCTATTAGTAGCCTACTGAGAACCCACTCACTCTATTCCAACTGAGCCTTGATGAATTCCTCCCCAGCATCAGAAGAGAATCCTCATGATACTGAGCCAATTAGAACCTGGAAGTCTTGTGGTGATGGTTACAGGTACAAGGATCTGTAAATTGGCCTAACTTTTACTGACTTGGGTTTTTAGAAATAAATATAAACTGACAAATGGTGTTGCATCTCTAGACAAAGTATATTAGGGTTTATGCTCTAGCATAAGGGGAGAATTACATGCTTAAAGAGATTCAGTGCTTTGATTAAAAAAGAATAGTGCAGAGGGGTCATCCAAAAAGAGTAAGTGGCCGCACAGCCACTGGTCTGTTCAGGATACTCTTCAGAAGTTCTCAGCATAGCCTATGTGGTTATTAGATGCTTGGAAAGTCCCACCTGAGATTTATATCATTTGTGAGCTTTCTTTTTTCTAATATTTATTTATTTATTTTCCCTTTTGTTGCCCTTTTTATTGTTGTTGTAGTTGTTACTGTTGTTGTTATTGATGTTGCCATTGTTGGATAGAACAGAGAGAACTGGAGAGAGGAGGGGAAGACAGAGAGGGGGAGAGAAAGATAGACACCTGCCGGCGTGCTTCACCACCTGTGAAGTGACTCTCCGACAGGTGGGGAGCTGGGGGCTTGAACTGGGATCCTTATGCCAGTCCTTGTGTTTTGCACCACGTGTGCTTAACCCGCTGCACTACCACCTTACTCCCATTAATGAGCTTTATTATCTTAACCTACAGGTACTAGGGTTAGGAGAAAGGTCAAGATGACCCCTATTCTTTTAAAAATTATTTTAATTTTATTGCGGTTAATGGTTTACAGTCTAATTTTTAACACATAGGCACAGTGTCTCATCTCCCCTTGATTAGTGTCTAGGAGACACACCAGGACCCCAGTGCCCCTTCAACCTATTTATTTCCTTTCTTTTCCAGAGTCCTTTGCTTGGGTAAATATACCATAGCCACTGAGGGTGTGTGTGGGGGAAGCAAAAGGGAATAGGACAAAGGACACAAAAGTCCCTTTTAAGCTCCACGGTAGAGTACTGGACTGATATTTACAATGGGAGAATCACAAGAGAGTCAGCCATGTTTCAGAGAGGCAAACATTTATTAAGACAAAGCAGGGATAGAGAAGAGTGGAAAATCCGTGCTTTAGAGGCCTGTAGACTGAGAGAAAGAGAGTTTGGGACCCATGTCTCCAGGTCTTTTAACTTTTATAGTGGGTTTCAGGGATGCATGGGACCCCTAGGGAATTAGCTTCAGTCATTGTCTCCAGGTGCACACCCTAATTCATCTACATTTTATGGCCTTACTCATCCGGTGGAAAGAGAAATCCTAGGGCAATATGCAGATATCTTGACTCTCTCGCCTCTCTTCCAGGCTACCTACGGAGTACAGGAGAAGGGGTTTTAATGTCCTTTCTCTCTCTCTCTTTTAAATTTATTTATAAAATAAAAAATATCAACACAACCATAGGATAAGAGGGGAACAATTCCACACAATTTCCTCTACCAGAGTTCCATATCCCATTCCCTCCTTTGAAAGTTTTCCTATTCTTTATCCCTCTGAGAGCATGGACCTAGGATCATTACAGAGTGCAGAAGGTGGGAAGTCTGGTTTCTGTAATTACATAAAATCCTAACAATGGGATTTTCAAAGTCAACCAAATTTCCAAATAACTTGGTTATAATAATGATAACTATCTATTGCCTTCAACCCGAAGACAGCAGGAACCTTCCCCATTCTCTATAAAACCCAGATTTCTCCCAGTCCTGGAGCTTTGCAGCAGGGCTTATTTTCCAGCAGGCTTCTTTTGACCCACATTAATTGGTACTGCATCTGCTGATCTCAGCCTAATTAATGCAAGCAGTATCACCTCGAACTGTTCACAGATGCCAGGCCTGTGGTGTCAGCCCTTCAGCTCCAGTGCTCTGGTGAGACCATTCCTAGCTCACAGGACTCCTGAATTCCATATCAGGTGGTGCACTTCCTAACAAAGCCACAGAACCTAGATATGGACCAGGGCTCAAGAGATAGAGCATATGTGCACATGTATTTTATAAGTTGGGGGGAAATACACATACGCCTTCAAGTAAAAGTGTGCAATAGATTGCAATGACTCAATAAGTGCAGCAAGCAAGTAGAAAGACCTAAAAAGTTAATGTCCTTTTTCCAGAGGAGTCATTCCCTAAGCAGTCTCTAACACGCCCTTATTATTTTTTAATTTTTATTATTTTTTTTAGTGATTTAACAATGATTAATCAGATTGTAGGATAAGAGAGGTACAATTCCCACTACCAGAGTTCTGTATCCCATCTCCTCCATTGCAAGCTTCCCTATTCTTTATCCCTCTGAGAGTACGGACCAAAGATCATTATGGGGTGCAGAAAGAGGGAGGTCTGACTTCTGTAATTGCTTCTCTCCTGGACATGGGTATTGACAGGTCAATCCATACCCCAGACTATTCCTATCTTTCCCTAGTGGTATAGGCCTCTGGGGAGGTGGGGTTCCAAGACACACTGGTGAGGTCATCTGCACAGGGAAATAAAGTTGGTGTCATGGTCACATCTGCAACTTGGTGGCTGAAAAGCATTAAAATATAAAGCAAAACAAATTGCTTAGTAAGCAGGAACCTAAAGGTAAGAATATATCAGATGAGATTTGGGGGTCTTCATTTTGAAAGAAGCTAGGAAGTCTAATTTAGGTATATTCCAAGGGGCCCATGACTTACTAATTTTTGCCTGAGCCTGATAGCTAACATGCAGGTAGGCTGAAAGTATTGTCTTGGAAGATGGTGTCAGAGTTGGAAATAGGATTAGAAAGTTGGGTCAGGGCAGAGAGTAGCTCCCAAATATGAGGGAAGAATATAAATGCCATTAACTGTAGACCCCATCCATCTGACCTAGGGCCTATGTCTATCTATACTTTGCACAGGAACCTGTACAACCTCTGTATCCTTTCCAGTCTGAACTCACATTCCGTTGTCATAGCTAGGAACAATCTAGGCTGCACTCATTTCAGGACCACTCTTTCTTGAGTGGCAGAGTATGTTGATCCAGACTTCTTTCAGAGAGTGGGGCAGTTTCTACCATTGTTGTTCTACATTGAAGGCAAGGTCCTGTAGAGGCCCACAAGAGAGTTTATGAGATTGTTCCTGATGGAGATGACCCGTAATGTTGGAGAGAGGGATCAGTTAGAGGTCTAGGTCCATCATATCTGTGTGGGAATCCCAGGATTCCCTGACTGGGGCCCCAGATGCTGGGGTAGCCTGGTAGTCACCAAAACAGCCATCATTAAGATGTGCTGCTTTCTTGCTTTTATCCAGCTTTTATAGTCCTTGCTTTATCTGACAGGGTTAGGCTTAGAGTGATTGAGGGAAGTGAAATAGGAAGTAGGTGAGGAGGGTACCAAAAAATACTCGGGTGAGACCTTTCCCAGCTTATGGGACTCCTACGTCCCATTTAAAGTAGCACACCTTCTAACAAAGTTATAGAACCTAGATATAGACCAGGGCCCATGAGATAGAGCACATGTGTTCATGTATCCATAAGTTAGGGGGAAATATATACCTTAAAGTAAAAGTGTGCAACAGTCTACTGTGACTCAGTAAGTGCAGCAAGCAAGTAGAAAGACCTAAAAAGACACCATAAAGTACTTAATCAAATACTGTTCTTTATTCTTAATTTTCATGTATAAGTGAGATCATTCACAATCATTTTGAAGGGAAGAACTGCAAGAGAAATGGTTCCTCTGTCCCTGCTGTGGATGGAGACAAAGAAGCAAATTTCTCCATTACTGTAGTCTTGTGAACATGAGAGGAATAAGTATGAAATTGAACATGTGAGCTAAAAGGGCAAAGAAACTAGGACTTCCATGATATCTCTAAGTTAAACTGGGGTTACCACCTCTGATCTTTATACGCAAGATGCCAATTTTCCATATCACTTACATCAATGTGAACTGAGGTTTTTGGTTATCTGATGCTGAATGCATACTCCCTTTGATGAAAGCAGATTGGTCTTTGTTCTTTTGTTTTGCATTGTTAGAGCCTCACACATATGTGATTCTACCACCCGCAGGATGACTTTTCTGTTCTTTTTATGTACAGATACAGAAATAGAGTGAGAAGGAGAAACAGAGAGAATGGGAGGGGCACTAGCTGTACCACCAGCTATGGACCTTCCACTAGCACTGTCATTCTCATGTGGTGTCAGATTTTAAATCAGGGACCTCCCACATGGTAAGGCATTTACTCTTGGGTGAACTGTTTCCTTGCCCACAGCCCAGTCTTTGACCTAGAGGTTCTTTTCACCCATCCTCCTAGTTTCCTCCTATGATGAGGACTTCTCAGTGATCAGATGTTTTCTTGAGTTGATCTGGGGAGGCCAGAGGTGGGATGAAATGTTTCCTAGGCATCCCAATGGAGTCAGGCTGGGAAATCTAATTCCCCCTGGGTTGGTTGCTGGCTGCCATCTGGACAGATAATTATTACCCTGCCTTTTCTTTGTTTAACTGGCTCTGTAGCAGGGACAATGGATGCCAATGAATCCTGCTGGTAAACAATACCTAGTGCATCCTGAGGGGGACTCACAAAACAAAGGATATGGGTGCCCCTCCCCCAAGGAAAGGACAGGCTAGAGAAGGAGAATAACCCCAAGAGCCATGGCAACAGGCACTTCCAAGCTTGGTCACGGGGAAAGATCAGGCTAGGGCAGACCCCAAGCCTGGAGCCACTGCCAGCTTCGCTTCGGTCCTGAGAGGCCACTATGTCTCCAACTTTCTTCATTCCAGAGAAATACTCCTTGGTAGATTCTCTGCTGAAGAGAAGCTAACCTAGGGGCTAGGTGGTTGTGCACCCAGTTGAGCACATCACCATGTTCCAGGACCCAGGTTTGAATCCGTGCTCCCCATCTGTAGGGGGATGCTTCACAAGTGGTGAAGTAGTGCTGCAGATGTCTCTCTTTCTCTCCCCTCTCTACCTTCCCCACCTCTCTCAATTTCTTTCTGTCATATCTAATAAAATAAAAAGGAAAAAAAAGAAAAGAAATAGCGATGAAGAACACTGGATTCATAGTGCAGGCACCAAGCTCCAGCAATAAACCTGGCGAGAGAGAAAGAGAGAGATTTTTTCTGTCACATATCTAGTGATTCCTCAGGGGCCATGACACAGGATCGTCTCCTCTGAGCCATCTTCCTTGGTCTGAAATCTTGGCTCTTCACATGCTTGCTTTTTTTAGTCACTGGCTGCAGGATGCCCCTGAAAGGCCATGACATTGAGCAGGTGGCTCTCTGCCACTGCCGTGACCTGAAGGGGCTGACAGCTGAGGACTGACCTCTGACCACACTTCAGGCAGCTGGGATCACCAAGTCCTTCTTGATGAGAAGATTCCAGGTGGTGTATCTCTGAGTCCATCATATGGTGTACACATGGCGAATCCGTCATTCTCAGTGGTCATTTTTCCTTTTTGATAGAGAAACTGAGAGGGAAGAGGAACTGTTTCATCACTCATGATGCTTCCTTCTCTGCAGGTGGGTAATGGGGGGCTTGAGCCCAGATTATTTAAAAAAATTTTATGTATGTATGTAATATTTTGTGTAGAAATATTACAGAGAGAATTGAGAGGGAAGAGGGAAGGGAGATAGACACCTGCTCTACTGCTTCATATCTTATGAAGCATTCAGCCTGCAGGTGGGGACCAGTGGCTTTGAACTCAGGTCTTTGCACACTGTAATATGTATGCTCACCAGATGTGTCGCCACCTGGTCCCAAACCCAGGTTCTTGTGTATCCGCTCTTCTGAGTGTGCTGCCTTCTTGCCCCGCCATTGTCACATTTATTATTCTGAGAAGTGTCTGGTAGGTTGTGTAAAAGCCAAGCCTTCATCCCATGACTCAACTCTAGAAAAGACAAGTGCAAAGTACTAATCTCTAGATTCAGGGAACATGCCATTCCTTGGCCACCAATTCTTCTGAGGAAGAGCCTTCTGCCTTCTTCCACAGAAGGTGCAGCTTAGAGCTAACCTCTCCTGTGATCAAAAGTAGCTCCTTCTCTGATCAATAACCTTGTACTTACCTTTTCCACACCTGAAAATGTGGTCTTCCAGAAATCTGGAAGTCAGGGGTTATGCTTCTTCTCTTTCTTGTCCTGAGCCTGGCAGACCAGGACATAGGAGACTTCACTAGTTGAGTTGTTTCCCTCTGTCTGCCACTCAGTGGCTTTGGGAGTGTGAGTGTGTGGTGTGTATCCTGAGTGGGCTGAGGGCGTGTGGCCAAAGTTGTCCCTGGGCAGGTCATAAACTCCAAGCTGTCAGCACCTGAAAGGACTTTAATAAACATTTGTCATGGCTTCTGCCACTTCTCTGATATCTTCTGAGTAGGGAGACTCTGAGGCCACATGTCGGTCTATGACTCTCCTAGCACCCACAATGGTGAACATATGTTTTTGAAGTACCTTAAACATGTCAAATCATGTCCTAGGGGTGGGAAATGTAGAACTTAACACAACAAATATATTCAAGTCCCTAGTCTTGTGGAACTTACATGCTGGTTGCAAGTGGGGAATACATAATTAACAAACCAGACAGTTAGAGAGATAGAGAGATAGAGACAGAGACAGAGATAGAGAGATAGTGGTCCAGGAGGTGGCACAGTGGACAAAGCATTGGATTCTTCAAGCATAAGGCCCTGAGTTTAATCCCAGGCAACACATGTGCCAGGGGCTTGAACTTGGGTGCTTGAGCACAGAAATGTGTGTGTTCTCATATGTGAACCAACACCCCCAGCCTAGGAGTTAGAATTCTAATCCTAAACTACTGAGGAGTTTAGGATTTACATTCTGAAATACTGAGTGTTAAAATTCACATTTTGCCATTCCAGGACGTGGAACACTGGATAAAGTATCGGATCCTCAGGCATGAGATCCTGAGTTTATTCCCCAGCATTACATCAGCCAGAGTGATGCTCTAGTTCTATTAATTAATTAACTAAAAACCATTCTGAGATATTGAGGGTTAGGACCTCAATATATTAATTAAAAAGCAGAGGGACATAAACAGTCTAGCCCACAATGCTTTCTAATCTTGAACACTTTCTTATCCTAAAAACAAAAGGAAGCAGACTTTGTCTGGCCAACTGAGGAGGAAGAGGTAGAACAGACCCGATCAGGTTATCTGTGGTCCTCAAGCATCCCATGAGTACTTACCATAGTACTTATGATCAGTCATAAGGACTTACCAAAGTCTTGCACAGGTTCCTGGGATGTGGCTACCACTCTTAGCCTCTGGAAACCCTTCTGAGCCTCATAGCCAGCAGCCAGTGCCAGAACCAGAAAAGCCTGCCCACAATTTCAGAAGGGTCTCTGGGTTTCAGAGACAGCCCTATATGGTCTTTTCAGTATTCCATAGGAAATTCCTTTTGCTTTCTCCTGTCGTGGCTATTTCTCCCAAGAGGTGGTTGAGTGTCCACTCCTTCCTGGAGACCCACAAGGATGTATTGCCAGTTCATTCTTCCTGCCCACCAATTTTGTGTGAACCATCCTGTCTTGCCCACCCCATCATGTCTCATCCCAACTTACTCGACAGTCACAGAGCTGGTCAGTTGTGACTTGGCTCGAGAGAAATACATGTCAGAAAGAAAAGGGGAATCAGAATGAAGCCCTCAGGGTTCAATCTTTGTTCCCTATTGTCACAGCAGATGGGGAAGGGCTTCTTCATGAAAGGGAGATGAGCCAGGACTGGGGATCAGCAGGGCAGCTGGTGCCAGGAGGCATGAGCAGGGTGCGCATGAAGAGAAGCCGACAGCTGACATGCCCTGCTTCCATGCCCAAGCCCAGTTTCACCTGTTCGCAGACCCAGGGAACAGTCACACTGGCACACATGATCACACACAACACACATGAACACACACACATAGGTGCAGACACAGGCAAAGATAAGCTGACAGACACTTCAAATGCACAGGGAAGTGTGACTCAAGTTCAGAGGGTTTTTTAATGGGGGAGTAATGATTTATAGTCAACAGTGAAAACAGTAATTGGTACACATGTAAAATTTATCAGTTTTCTACATAACACTCTAACTGACTGCCTAGGTCCTCCTCAACCATTGTACTGTAGGACCTTAATACCCTACCCTCACCCCAGAGTTCTTTTCTTTGGTGTAATACACCAAACCCAGTCCAAGTTCTGCTTTGTGTTTTCTTTTCTGTTTTTATTTCTCAACTTCTGTCCATGTGTGAGATCATCCCACATTCATTCATCCTTCTCTTCCTGGCTCACCTCACTTAACATAATTTCTTCAAGCTCCATTCAAAATGAAGTGAAGAAGATGAATTCATCATTTTAATATATACCATAACATACTCAGCCACTCATCTTTGGTTGGACACATGGATTGTTTGACTCTGGGTCATTCTGCCCCTGTCCTCCCTTCAGCTGACACTTTCAGCAGATCCCTCATTTGGGTTCAAATCACTCTCTGGACCAGTTTCATGACTTGTTGTCAAATCCTATTAATATTATTTTCAAGAACTTTCAACCCCCAACTACCACTCTCCATTTCCAATGCTACTTACTACCTAGGGCCAAGCAGCCTTCACTTCTGGCCTGAATTACGCTTCTTTCTGATCTCTTTATCTCTCCTCAAATCTATACACTTACCAGCCTGATGATCATGCATTTCTCAGCCCAGAGCATGGCAATGGCTTCCCTTTTTCTGGAAGCAAAAGGCAGAGATGCACCCCACCACACTGCCTCTCTGGTCATCTCCTACCTTTCACCATCATCTCCAATCACTGTTTCCTTACTACACTCAACTCTGCCAGGCAAGACCCTGCCTCAGAGCCTTTGCACATGCTGTTTGAATGACTGTTCATCCAGTAAACAAGCACTCTTTCTGTAGAAAGGAATTTTCCTCTTCCATATACCCACAAGGTATATGTGTTTCATATTTCTGCTCAAATGGCATCTTCCCAGAGGAGCCTTCTCTGACTGCCTTACTTAAAAGAAAAACTATTCCCCTTACCTGCTAGCTTTTTTTCTTGGCACATTCATTACTGCCTGACACTATAGTTGTTGTTTTTTAAAATATTTAATTTATTAATAATCCTCCTCCTGCAAAAGGGGAGGATTCATGAGTGGTGAGCTGTGCTGTAGGTATCTCTCTTTCTCTCCTTTTCCCCCACCTCTGAATAAGGGAAAGGAAAAGGGGTAAAATGGCCACCAATAACAGTGAAGTTGTGGTGCCTACCAGACCCCATCAATGACCCTGGTGGCTTATTTTTATTTAATTAAAAAATTCCTATGCAAGGGACATATCAAAATGATTATGTAAACAGACTCTCATCATTGAGGCTCTGAAGTACCAGATCCGATCTCCCATACCATCATAAGGCAGAACTGAGCAGTGCTCTGGTTAAAAAATTCCTAATCTCAAGAAACTCAAAATGTAAGTCCTGACTTCTAGCACCTCAGGGCCTTTAAAAGTAACTAAGGGAGTGTGGATCAACCAGTCAACACCCATGTTCAGCAGAGAAGCAATTATAGAAGCCAGACCTTCCACCTTCTGCATCCCACAATGACCTTGGGTCCATACTCCCAGAGGGTTAAAGAATAGGAAAGCTATCAGGGGAGGGGATAGGATACGGAGAGTTGGTGGTGGGAATTGTGTGGAGTTGAACCCCTTTTATCCTATGGTTTTGTTAATATCTCCTTTTTAAAATAAATTAAAAGAGTCACACACACACAAAAAAGAATAGGAAAGCTTTGAAGGGAGGGGATGGAATATGGAGTTCTGGTGGTGGGAATTGTGTGGAGTTGTACCCCTCTTATCTTATGGTTTTGTCAGTGTTTCCTTTTCATAAGTAAAAGATTTTTTTTTTTTAAAGTAACTAAGGTAAAATTAGGTCCCCTGAGTGGGCCCTAATCCACCCAGATGATTTATGTTATAAATTGGTGTTGTTCTAAAGAGGGGAAATTAAGACACACAAGTGTGCACACAGGAAATGGCCACGTGAGGACACAGTGTGAAGGCAGTTGGCTGTGAGTTAATCTGAGATGACTCCAGAGAAACCGAAGCTGCTGACATCTTGCTCATGGCCAGAAACTGTGAGAAAACAAATGTCTACTCTTTAAGCCCCCAGTCTGTGGGACTGTCAGAGCAGAGCTGGAGAACTGACAGAAGTAATGGCAGTACCTTCCATTGTCAGAAAACTGTAGGAAGCTAATTTAGTTGCACTAAACATTTCCTAAGCACAGTTCTTAGGTGTTCATTGAGCAGTGGAGACACAATCTCAGGGAATCCACAGTTTGGTGGAGTGGCAGACATGTCAATTCTTACACGTTAAAGAGTGTACAAGTGATGCACATTAGTATAAAGGGGACTTTGTGGTGGAGTCCATGATCCATGGCTCAGCCTGAGAGATGATGTGGGATATAACATCTGACCCCAGAGCAGAAGAGCAGCATGGTCAAAAAAACAAAACAAAACAAAACTGTATTAACTTCATTTAGTTGTGGTAAGAACTGGTTGCATGAAGAGTAATGACTGAAAAATTTCAGAGATTGAGGGAAGAAGGGAGAGAGAGAGAGAGAGAGAGAGAGAGAGCAGGAATTCATTCCCTCACAGTTATGGAGAACAGAAGTTTTGCTGGGCTGAAATCCAGGTATCAGCAGGGTTGTGTTCTCTCTGGAAGTTCTAGGGAAAAATTCTTTGTCTTTTCTAGGAAAAATTCTTGCTGTTATCAGTTTCTGGTGGCTTACAGCATCCATTGAACTATGGCCACATCACTTTAGTGTATGCTTCTTCTTTACATGGCTTCTCCCCTTCTGTTTGTTTCAAATAACTGCCTTTTTCTTACAAAGATATATGTGATTTCTAGGATTCACTTAAATAATCTAAGATAATGTTCCCATCTGAGTACCCTTGATTCAATCACATCTTTGAGGGCATCTTTTGTTTTCAATTAAGTAACACTTAGAGGTTCCAGGATTTAGGTCCTATCTTTGGGTGGACAATATTTAGCTTATAACAAAGGAGTGGAAATGTTGAGTGAAGGAAGAGAAGAAGGCACTACAGGGGAAGGATCAGCATGTGCGGAGGCATGGAGCAGGCACTGTGAATCTGCAAACTCCCTTTTCCTAGTGATGACATTCACCAACGTGAATGCAAGAACAGATGTCTTCTACACCTTCAGCTGCCCAGGCTGACCCTCTGGTGTCAAAGCTAATTCTGAGATGTTGTTTTTTCTCAGGGTGTGGGTTCTCCCAGTTAGACTGCAGGCCTCTTGTCCCTGGACTTTCACAGTCTATGTTCATGTTTTGGGGGCAAATCTTGTCTTTCACAAAAATCGTGATGAGAGAGAGGTTAGTCTCCAAGGCCTTTTTTCCCTCAACAATACTCTATCTTTATTCCCTTGAGAAACTTCACTTTTTTTTTTTTCAACTCCATATCTTGCTCCTATGCTGGTGAAAGAACATTGAATGAGAGAGGTCCATATTCTCCTGGAGTGTGAGTTTAGACAGAAGGTCAGAGAAGGCATCCCAGTAAATTTGACACTGAAGTGAGTCAGAGTGACAAGATGGAACCTAGCAGTAGTGTTTTTGAGTAAAACATTCAAGCAGTAGGGATAACTATAGCTGAGGGCTTGTGGAGGGGAGAACTGGTGAGATAAAAGAGCCCAAGTGAGCAAGGTGAGTGGCAGAGGATGACATTTAACTTGTTAGAAAGGAGTGGAAATGTCCAGTGAAGGAAGAGAAGAAGGCACTACAGGGAAGGGATCAGCATGTGCGGAGGCATGGAGCAGGCACTGTGAAAAGCAGGGTTGGAACTGTAAATTTTATGCAGTTCTGCTCATTGTAAGTGATACCACTGAATCCTCTCTCTAGGCAATTTTTAATTTTCATTGAAAGAAGGATAAAATAATTAAAAAAGAAGTGAAAGGGGGAGAGTTACTAAAGACTGATGCTCTCCTGAGAACATCCATGGAGTTCTGCTCATTTCTATCTTTGGTGATCCAGGTGATACTGGGAGTCCAACCCAGGGTCTCATAAGTGGAAGGCAAGCATTATATTTACTGAGTCACTTCCCATTGTCCAACACTTGAACTTTTGATCTAAATGATCTGGGAAGTTCTACTAGCAGGAATTCACCTAGTTTTACTGACAATAGGAGCACATGTCTGGAGGCAAATGGATAGGTATATGCGACCTCAGGGTATGTGATAGTTCATGTTGGTGTCAACTTGACTAGAATAAAGGAGGCCCAGATACCTAGTAAAATGTTACTTCTTGAGTGTTTCTGTAAGAGGGTTTGGAATTAGTAGACTGAGTCAAGATTACTTCACTAATGCTGGTGAGCGTCACCTAAGTCACTGAAGTTTGCAGAGAATGAAAAGATGAAGGAGAGGTGAGTTCACACTCTCTGCTGGAAGTAGGACATCCGTTCTTTCCTGCTCTGGCTTACACTGGTGCTTCTGGTTCACAGAACTACAGATTCCTATTTGGGTTTATGCCGGCAATATGAGAGCCCTGGTTCGGACTGAATTACACATCAGAATTCCTGGTTTTCCAGCTTGTAGATGGTAGATCCTGGGACTTCTCAGTTTCCATAGTTGTATGACTATACTGAACCTCTGCATTTGATATAGATACCCATATCTATCCATATACCTACCTATCTACTTATCTCCTATTCAATTTACTTGTCTAGAAGTTTGATTAAAAAGGAACCAAAAAACACACATCTGACAGTAGTGTGTACATTGAGAATAGTGAAAGATGTAGGTCTGAATATGCCCATCCAAGGAATAGAGACAGAGACAAGAAATGTTTCCCCAGTTGTGCTCTGAGGTGACCAATATTTATAAGAGGAATGTGCCAAAGTAGAGATAGAGAGGGAGAGGTCAACCAGCAAGGACAGAGGAAAACCACGAAAGGAAGAGCACAGCTCAGGAGAGGGGCACTGCCAACATGTATCTGTTTAAGATACAAGTAGACATTTGTCCAAGTCTCCCCATTAAGAAAATTGCTGAAAGACTGAAATTTCTTTTGACTTGTAAAGCCTCCTGGGTGATTGCCTTTTGTTTTTGTCTTAGGTAGTTCTTCATATTCATGAGTGAAGGGAGGAAGGGAAAGAGAGATAGGTAGACAGAGAGAGAATGAGAGAGAGAGAGAAGGAGAGATATGAGACAACTGCTCTACTCTGGCATATAGGAATGTTGGAGATTGAGCCTGGGGCCCAAGGCATAAAGTCTTGGGCTACTAACACTGAAGTATCTCCCAGTTCTTCCAGGGTGAGTGTGTTTTGAGAAGAATCAAAACCATGGCAAGAGTTCTATGCATATTGAAGGGAAGTTTTTCACTGCTATGTCTTTGGTCTCTGTGATGTTAATTTATAACCTTTCTGCAATTAACCTGCTGGAGAAAAAGCCAGGATATTTAGTAAGATTGCCAGGGGAGAGGTAAACATGTCATATTAATGATCATTTAAAAATTAAGCTCACCTATGATAATAGTTACTCCTTGTATTTTAGAAAATTTGTTTCCCATAACAATTCTTTAGAGTGTTTGTGTTTGGACACCTGCCATCATCTCAATCACTTTTTAGACTGGGGTCTAGCAGTCTAGACGTAAGCCCCAGTTAACACTACCAGCAGGACTTGTTGAAAACCATGATAAATATAACTACAAATGTTTCTACAGAAATTTGATCCATTTAAATTTTTAAAAAATATTTATTTATTTATTCCCTTTTGTTGCCCATGTTTTATTGTTGTAGTTATTATTGTGGTTGTTATTGATGTCATTGTTGTTGGATAGGACAGACAGAAATGGAGAGAGGAGGGGAAGACAGAGAGGGGGAGAGAAAGATAGACACCTGCAGACCTGCTTCACCACTTGTGAAGTGACTCCCCTGCAGGTGGGGAACCAGGGTCTGGAATCAGAATCCTTATTCTGGTCCTTGGGTTTTGCACCACCTGCACTTAACCCACTGCGCTACTGCCCAACTCCCCATTTAAGTTTTGAGTGAGTGGCAGGTCTAGGTTTGTGGGTACGGGTAAGTGACTTTACAGCTCTTCCCACTTGAGGAATTTAAATCTGATGACAAATTCTTTGTTAAAATGATTGAATTCTGTTTGAATAAACATTCATAAATGCATCCACGGCACAGGATTTCTTACTCAGCAGAAGCAGTTACTGCTACACCATCAAGGTGATATTAACATGGCTGCTGGCCAAGGCATAGACAAGGCTTCCTCTTTGTTAACTGACCATTCACATTTTCCTTCCTTGAAACTACACATGAGGTGAAGATCAAATCTTTTGGTGTGGCAGTTAAACATCAGTTCTGTCTGCTCCCAAACTTCCTTCATGAGATAACATTGTCCCCACATCCCAGGCTCACCTTCATCATCCTCTCCACCTGACACACCAGGCGTCACCTGTTCCTTTTCTCCTCTTGTTCTTGCCTATCAGTCATTGAGTCTCTGACACAAGACCTGCTTGTCTGGTGACCACTTTTCTCCTCCTCCAGGAAGACTTCTTCCCATGCTAGTACCTGGAACTACTTTCCATTCTAGTGCCGGGTGTCTTTTCCAACCTCAGATGCATTCACCTCATCACGTTTGACCAGAATGAGATGATACTTTGTAGAACGCTATTATTATCTCCCATTTCCTGTGGCCTACACATACTGTGCTTCCTTAACTGTTTGTTGCCTTTGCCCCCCCACATGGTCTCTCCTTTTCTCTTTTCTTCCAACAAGACTTTCATGGTGTCTTCTTCCAGAAAGATGACCCTTATGATGTCAACTCTGAGCAGGCTCACATTTCTCTCCATTTACTTCTTATGATTTTCATTTGGTCAGTGTTCCATCCCGCCAAGTGACAGCATTTGTATTTCCTTGCAAGACATGTTCTATAGAAAGACTTGTGTCAATTAAAATTTCATTTATTAGAGACCTAATTCTATGTAATTATATTTGTAGATAAACTCTTTAGGAAAAAAAATTAAGGTTAAATGGGGTCATAGTGTTGGGTCCTAATCTAATAGGATAGGTGACCTTGTAAGAAGAAAAGGAAAAGCCATGTAAGGACACAAGTAAGAAAAGGACAGATACTCAGTAGAATATGACTACAGCATCCTGATCTCAGACTTTCATCTTCCAGAATGGGGAGAAAATGAGTTTTTGTTGTCTAACTCAGTCAGCCTATCTTGTCATGCCAGCTCAAGCTATGGATCCAACAATTTTGAGTATGTCTATTTTTATTTTATAAATAAAGGAAAAAAGAAGTAAATAAAAATGGACATCAGCTTCCAGATTAAAAAAAAGAAAGATACACATACGAATCTAGCTTTCTGAGTGTTTACAAGCTGAGTAAACCCATGTGATTAATGCACAGGTTAAGAAACACCAGATTAGTATATTACTAGCATTGACAGCACCCTTCCCAGCCTCTGCCAGCCTTCAGGAGTAGATGAGCTTTGCCTGGTTTTGTGAGTTATGTAAATAGGATATCACAGCATGGATACCTGCATGCCTGGCTTCTTTTGCACAGCATTTTTCTTTGTGTGTGTGTGTGTGTGAAATTCATCCCTATTGTTGTGTGTGGTTGTAGATTCTTCATTCTCATTGCTGTCAGATAGCCCACTGAGAGAAGATGCCATAATTTATTTATTTGGCCACTCTGTTAAGGATGGGCAATTGGGGAGTTTCTGGTTTTAACCATTGCCCATAGTGCTGTTATGGATATTCTGTCATGCCTTTTAGTATACACATGTTTGCATTTCTGCAGAGTCTGCAACTTAGAATGGAATTACTGAGTCGCGGGGCATGCAGATGCATTAGTATGTATAGTCATAAAGCAACTGAACTTCTTTGCTCTTTTGCTAACGAAGTATGACAAAAGTGGGTTTTAACTCTGTTTTGTGCCCATGGCACAGGGGCATCAAGGGTATTCCAGAAATGTTTGCTGGATGGGCAGAGAAAGATATCCTTGATGCTTAGGCAGTGATATAGCAAAGACTACAGATAGAGAGGAACTAGGCAACATTAGTTAGGACCTTAGCTTTCTTGGTGACAGAGTATTCAGGAATACCTTAGTTGTTGGAAAGTTGATCTTTATTGTTTGAGTCCTGGCAGGAAATTCTGTGCCCCCATCACTAAATCTGGGAATTCAAAATTATTTTATTAGCAATCTGCAATGAAAATTCATTTGGGAGATTCAAGTACTGCAATCATAAAGAACTGTGACTTTTACCTTATATCAGGTCTTTCAGCCCCAAAAGCCAGCATGTTGAATGGAAATTAGAGAGATGGAAGAATTATTATATACAGTACTTTGGAAGTCATGCTTAGAAGGTGAACCATAGAGATACACTAGAGTTCCTACACATTAGAACATCAACTCTGGAGAGGGATAAAGATGGCAGATGGAGCTAGGACAATCTTATCAAGGTAATGACTACTTATAGTTTCTACAAAATTGATTTGCAACTCAATAGAACCCCTGCATCTCACCCCCCTCCCCACTCCAGACTTCAGTAGGCAGGAGTGATGAGATCAGTGGGAGCTGCTAATGGTGTGAAAAATAATCAGTGCAAACACAGATTATTGAAGTTTGTACAGAAAACCTTGGAGAATTTCTAATTCCATCACTTCTTGCAGAAGGCAACTGCTAGCATTTTCTTACCCCAATTTTGCTATCATGCATAGGTTAATAATGCTTTTAAAGGGATGGAAGTTGTTGAACGGATATTGGCCATTTGGTGATGGCATGGCAACATGGATTTAGAAGATGCATAAAAGTGCACCTCATTTTCTAAGTAGGCTTTATCACAATGAAAACAAAAGAAAAAAATCCAGAGTATAGAGGCTGGAAGAAGGGATTGGACATGCCAATACATTCTTTTTTTTTAATTTTAATTTTTTTAATTTATTTTAAAAAAGAGACATTAACAAAACCACAGGATAAGAGGGGTACAGCTCCACACAATTCCTACCACAAGATCTCTGTATCCCCTGATAGCTTTCCTATTCTTTATCCCTCTGGGAGTATGGACCCAAGGTCACTGTGGGATGCAGAAGGTTGAAGGTCTGGCTTCTGTAATTGCTTCCCTGCTGAACATGGGTATTGACAGGTCGATCCATACTCGCAGCCTGTCTTTCTCTTTCCCTAGTAGGGTGGGGTTCTGAGGAATCGGAGTGCCAGGACACATTGGTGGGGTTGTCTGTCCAGGGAAGTCTGGTCGGCATCATGCTAGCATCTGGAACCTGGTGGCTGAAAAGAGAGTTAACATACAAAGCCAAACAAATTGTTGAACAATCATGGACCTAAAGGCTGGAATAGTGCAGATGAAGTGTTGGAGGGTCCTCCATTTTGTAGATAGCTAGTAGGCATATTTCAGTTATATTTCAAAGGGCCTGTAGCTATACTAGTTTTTTTTTTTCTCTGAGCCTGAAATCTGATATGCAGGTGAATCCAAGTTATTGTCAGGGGAGGTGATGTCATGGCTGGAAAAGGGACAGAAAGCTGGATCAGGGGAGAGAGTAGCTCCCTAATATGGGGAAGGGGTATAAATATTGTTGGCTATAAATGCTGATGCATTCTAACACTAAGCATGAAACTGTCTTCCTCTTTATTGATATGAGATTTTTAAAAATGATTCATGCCACATAAAAATGTTAATTTGCTTTCTTTGGCAACTAAATGGCATCTCTCAGAGTTTGTGGTGAGTTGAAAAGCCCATGTACTCACATAGCTGTTTGTAAGCGGTTGTCTTCATCTGGATTGCCATAACAAGCCAGCAGCTGAAGAGTAATCAACACATATTTGTCTTTCATGATTCTGGAGTCTGGGAAATCCAAGAACAAGATGCCAGAAGGTTTGATGTTTAGCGAGACTAATTCTTGGTTTGTAGATGAGCATCTTTTTGCCACAACCTCACATGGTGGAAGGATGAGTGGAGAGTTCTCTGGATTCCCTCCTTTTTTCAACTTTAGTAGGACAGAGAGATATTGAGAGGTGAGAGGAAGATAGAGGTAAATAGATAGATAGATAGATGATGGATAGATAGATAAGGAAAGAGAGAGACAGAGGAGTGAGAGAGATAAAGAGAGAGAGACCTGCAGACCTGCTTCACTGCTCATAAAGTGTCCTCCCTGCAGGTGGAGAATGGGGGCTTAAACCTGGGTATTGTGTGTACTCAGCCAGGTGCACCACCATCTGCATCCCTTTTTATAAGAGCACTGCTTCCATTCTTGAGGGTTTACTCTCTGACTCAATTACTGCCCTAAACCCTCACCTTCTAACACCATTGCACTACAGACTAGACTTCAACTTATGAATTGTGTGAGATTGCAAAGTTTGTTCTATAGCAGCTTCTGTGTCTCCTAGTTGGCCCTTGTACAACTACTGTTGTATGTCAGTCCCTCTCTCTCTCTCTCTTTGTATGACAAAGAGAGAAATACTGACTGGATTATCTTTAGCTGGATTGTAGCAACCTAAAAACTTTTCTTTTTTAAAAATTTTTTATTTATTTTATTTTTGAGAGAGATGCAGAGAGACACACACACACAGAGAAACACCAGAGCACTGCTCAGCTCTGGTTTATGGTGGTGCGGGGGAGTGAACCTGGGATTTAGGAGCCTCAGGCAGGAGAGTCTGTTTGCATAACCATATGCTGTCTCCTTTGCCCATAAAAACTTTTCTAAGATTAATGATTTTCTTCCATGTTCCTTTAACACGCTAACAAACATTTCATTCTCAGAGACTGTTTCAAAAAGGAAGCACAGGCTTTCCACAAGAAGCACTGTTCAATTCCTATCTTGTCTGCTTGATTTGGGGATGGGGAGGAGCACCAAGCAGCCACCTTGATTCTTTGACTATGTTGATGTTAGAGACATGCTTCTCACTACTCCGGGGCCTACCAGGTGTCACAGTGACATTGCCTGCATCTCAGCTCACTTACCCTGCCAGGAATGACAGTCCTTGGCTGCAGAGGTTGGGAGAAGTCCTTCTGGAGCTAGCAGAGGTGGTTGGTAGGAAGCATGTTCAGTTTCTTCAATGTCTTCTGCCAGAGAAGAGATGTCCATTTGTGGTAAGATACTAGACCAGTTCCTCTTCTTGCTGAGAGACTCAGCTTATGCAAAAAACAAACAAACAAACAAAAAAACCCTTATGTCCTAACATGGGCCTTTTAGGAGATGGTGTGGTGTATGAGAGGAAAAGACAAAAAATGAGGGATGGAACTTGTGAGTAGTTGATTATGAACTAAAGAACTGACATGTTGCAGTTATGGAACACAGAGGCAAAATTAATTGACTCAGGGAGGAAATAGTGTGTTTGGGGCTGAAGATGGAAGTGGGAGAATAAGGTAGAATGTGAGTTACCTTACAGCTTGTCAGAAAACTCAATTGACTAGAGCTCAGTGTTGGGGGATTTGGAGCAATACTGCCTGAGGCAGAGGGTTGGACTAGATGACCTCTCCAGATTCCTTCCCTCCTGATGATTCTGAAAAGACATTTCTCATTGTCTTGACAGTCCTGAAATGCCTTTTCCTAATGGGGAATTTATCTGCTGGATTCAATTTAACTGTTGCATTTGTATTTTGTACGTGCACCTGCCCCAGGGCAATGGTTACATTTTAAATAAATCAAATAAATCAATAAATATGATATGCCTCACTTTAATCATTACATAATGCAAAAAATTATGATAATGTCACATTAAGTTGCAAATTAAGACATGCAAAAGTAAGGAAATGTGGAAATGAATGTTCTCCCAGCAACATTAACTCCTCTGCCTTGTGATGCGGTGTAATAAAGTCTATATTTATATTTGCCTACCTAGCAGTCTCTTACTCAGCCCGGGCCAATATGGGGGATTATTGTCGTTAGGAACCTTAACTTCTGTATCTGATGACTTGTTGTAAATGTGCCATCTTAAATGAAGCATCAGCATGGCTCACAGCAGGAAATAGAAGAGTAGGACCCAGAACTGGCAGGGGACCCAGTTCTGCCTTGTTGCAACAATCTACCAATTTTTTCAGTTGTCTGGATGACTGTCTTCACAATGCTACTTTTTAATTTGAAAATACAAAATAAAATAAACAAGCTGTCTGCAGCATTTGGATTCCCACACTGGCCTCAACTGGGCTAGTTCCATTTGTATTCGTTTTATTATGGTTCACTTACGATTTCATTTGGAAGAAAAGGACTCTGCATCTCATAGTAATTAATTAACGACCCTCATTTCAGATGAGGTTGGCCACTTGGTCCACCATGTAGTCAGATACTCTCAAGGGGACCTCAGTGCCAGGCCATGATTCCCTCCCACATCAACAGTTTTCCATTGACTTTGCTTCTACCCCCCCAAAGTGAAAGCTGTCCTCCAGCTAGTCTTTGGCTCCTGACCTGAAGAAGGGCAGGTTGACTATATGCATACAAAATACAGAAAAGTCTCCAGAGCAGCACAGAATAGTGGGAAAAATCATAGAAGTTTGCTATGGGGAGGTGGGCAGTAGCACACGTGGCGCAAAGCACAAGGACCGGCGTAAGGATCCCAGTTCAAGCCCCGGCTCCCCACCTGCAGGGTAGTCACTTCATAGGCGGTGAAGCAGGTCTGCAGGTGTCTATCTTTCTCTCCCTTTCTCTGTCTTCCCCTCCTCTCTCCGTTTCTCTCTGTCCTATCCAAAAACAATGACATCAATAATAGCTACAACAATAAAAAACAACAACAAGGGCATCAAAAGGGAATAAATAAATAAAAATTTAAAAACAACAAAAAAAGAAGTTTGCTATTTGCAAATTCTAGATTCACCATTTGCTGTACTGTGGCCTAGAGTCCTTTTGGATCTTAATTTCTTCTTCTACAAAATAATGGAGAATTCAATGAAACAATGTTTGCACAATGATTATTCTAGTTCCCAACTGTTCACAGATTCTAAACACATACTCACTGAGTTTTCAAAACATTTTAGATTTCCAGAATGGCTATGCCTCCTCAATATCCCTTGATCTGTCTAAAGAATTTTACCATGGAAATTGGTAAAATGTAGTGGTACATTTCCATAAGTCACACTCTTTTATTCCATCTCTAACACACAACCTCACATCTCTTTTTACTTGCAGAGAGCCTGAGTGGATCCCACTTGAAGTTTCCTGACCCCTACAAGTCACTGCAGTTGGGGTAGTTCCCATTTTATTCCACATGACTTTGAATTTGGCATCTCTGTCTTTGTTCTGTGGTTGCTTCCTCCTGTACTCTTTTGCTCTTTCTCAATGTCCTATCTTCTTTCTTCCCTTCAAAGTTCAGTTTTAAGGCCTAGGTTCTCTTTCTTTTTAAAATTTTTATTAGTGATTTAATAATGATGAATAAGATTGTAGAACAATAGGGGTACAACTCCATAAAAATCCCACCACCAGAGTTCCATATCCCATCCTCTTCATTGGAAAGTCCCCCACTCATTATCCTTCTGGGAGCAAGGACCAAAATTACTCATGGGGTGCAGAAGGTGGAGGGCCCAGCCCATACAACTTCTTCTACAATGAACGTGGGCACCGGCAGGTCAATCCATACCCCCACCCTGTTCTTAATCTTATTTTTAAAAAAATTTTATTAGTGATTTAATTATAACTAAAAGAGTGATAAGATACCAGGGGTACAATTTTATACAATCCTCACCACCAGAGTTCTGTACCCTGTCCCCTCCATTGGAAGCTTTCCTATTCTTTATCCCTCAAGGAACATGGACTAAAATTCTTTATGGGGTGCAGAGGTGGAAGGTCTGGCTTCTGTAATTGTTTCTCTGCTGAACATGGACTTTGGCAGGTTGATCCATACTCCCAGCCTGTTTTTATCTTTCCCTAGTAGGATAAGGTACTGGGGAGGTGATGTTTCAGGACACATTGATGAGGTCATCTGCCCAGGGAAGTCAGGATGGCATTATGGTAGCATCTACAATTTGGTGGTTGAAAAACAGTAAGATATAAAGCAGGACAAATCAGCTAATAAGCAGGAATCCAAAGATAAGAATGTAGCAGATGGAACTAAAGACCTTCATATGGAAAGAAGCTAGGAAGTCTATTTTAGATATATTCCAAGGGGCCCATGATTTTAGTAATTTTTGCCTGAGTCTGATAATTTGCAGGTGGACTAAAAGTATTGTCTGGGAAGATGATGTCAGAGTTGAGAATAGGACTACAAAGCTACATTAGGGCAGAGAGTATAGCTCCCAAATATGAAGAAAGTACATAAAGACTGTTAACTGTAAACCCCATTGATCTGAGCTTAGGAATATATATATATTAATATATATTTATTCCCTTTGATGTTTTATTATTGTAGTTATTATTGTTGTTGTTACTAATGCCATTTTTGTTGGTTAGGACAGGGAGAAATGGAGAGAGATGGGGAAGACAGAGAGAGGGAGAGAAAGACAGACACCTGAAGACCTGCTTCACTGCTTGTGAAGCAACTCCCCCTGCAGATGGGGAGTTGGTGGTTTGAACCGGGATCCTTATGCCTGTCCTTGCGCTATGCAACACGTGCTTAAACCGCTATACTGCCGCCCGACTCATATATATATATATATATATATTTTAATGACACCAAGACCAACGATCACCAGCTGCCCAAACAACAAAAATTATGCTTCTGAAATCTTTTGATGTCGATTCAGCACGTGCAGAAAAACGAGCTGCTTTATGTGTCACTCATGACAGAAGCCCTTTTTTCCCATATATATTTTTTATTAGTGATTTAATAATGATCAACAAGATTGTGGGATAAGAGGGAGTAAAATTCCATACAATTCTCACCACCAGAGTGCATATATATTAATATTTGTTAAGTCTTCTTGGTTGACTGATCCTCTGATCACTATGTAATCTTCATGCCTATCTTTTATTACTTTATTTTAAAGTCTGTTGTGTCAGAGATGAGAATAGCTGTTTCTGTCTTTTTTTTTTTTTTTGTGGTCCATTAGCTTGTATGATAGTTTTCCATCCTTTCACTTTGAGTCAGTGTTTGTCTTATTGAGTTAGGTGGGATTCCTGCAGACAGCATACGGTTAGATTGTGTTTCTGATCTACCTTCCTACTCTGTGCCTTTTAATGAGTGAATTTAGGCTATTGACATTTATTGATATTATGCATTTAAAGCATTGCAATGCCATTATTCAACACTCTTTTGAGTGTTCCGATACATGGCAAAGTTTTTTTGTGGTCTTGTTAATGTTTATAGGAGGCCTTTTAGAACATTTTTCAGGGAAGGCTTGGTAATCATTGCCTCCTTAAACTGTTGCTTGTCTGAGAAGGTTTTTTTTTTTTTATCCCTCTGTTTAGTCTGAATGACAATCTATCAGAATTTACTGTTCTTGGCTGAAACTCTTTTTCACTGAGAGCTCGATAAATAACATACCATTCTCTTCTGGCTTTTAGAGTTTGCATGGAGAAGTCTCTAGGTAGTCTTATGAGTTTTCCTCTGTATGTGACTTTTTGTTTTTCTCTTGCAGCCTTTAGGACCCTTTCTTTGTCCTTACTTATTTCCACTGTAACCATGATGTTTCTTGGTATCCTGAAGTCTGGATTGATTCTGTTTGCTAATTCTGTTTTCTCCTTCTGTTATTTTGCACTCCCTTCCCCCAATTTCCTTCTTCAGTTTGGCTTTTTTTTTTTTTTTAACTTTGTTTAATTACAATAATTAGCTTAAAAATTAGCTTGTTCTGCTAGTTGGCCTTTTAGCTCAGCTATTTCAGTTTTAAGTTCTCTGATTACCACAAGATAGTTCATGTTTTCTTTCAGGGTTTCAGTGGTTCTTTCTCTTGATCAAACAGAAAGGAGGAGGGAAAAGAAAAGAGAGAAAGAAAAAACAACAAACTAAATTCAAACTAAAACCAATCAACTAACTAAAATCTCATGCCCCTCCCCCAAAAGAAAGAAAGAAAGAAAGAAAGAAAGAAAGAAAAAAGCAAGAGAAGACAATTACAAAAATCAGTCACCAGACATAAGTTCAAGAGGTAGTGGGAAAGAAGAAATAAAAGAAAGACTCTGGAGGTGGGGATATGGAGTACCAGTAGCTGTGTTTCTTCTCTCCGATCAACCAAAGGAAATCACCTGGGACTACAATAAGACTAGAATGACTTCAGGAACCCACCAAATCACTGGTAAGTAAAAAAAACACATGTGGCTTGTGGACAGAGAGGAGCCTAAGGAGAGATTGAGTGGCTGGTAACACTCTGATAGTTTACCAGTTGGGACACCACCTCCAATCTGTTTTACCAACAAAAAGACTGCTGAAGGGAGGAGAGGACTCCTGTAAGACTCACCAAATGCAACTGTGATTCTCCATTGCTACTGCACTCAGAGACTAGATCAGCATAGGGAAGGCCCTGTGCTGACATCAGGGGACAGAAAACTGACCAGGAAACTCAGGAGAAGAACTATACCTCGGTGGCCTTGCAGTGGGACTCTGTGGTGGGAGCCTTTCCACATTGTTCTCCTGATGAGAACATGGTGAATAATTGCCTCAGAACCTAGAGACTATAAATGGGACTTGTTTAGAAACTCACAGGGCCCAGCAATGCTGGCTTGGCAGAGAAGTTTAACTGAGTCTAGAGCTTTGGATTCTTGGAGTGTGAGAGTCTCTTTGCATGACTATTGTATTATCTCTCCTCCACCCTTTATCTCTTGGTCAGAAGTGAGTGATTAAGCTAAGAAGCCTACTTATAGTTTAAAAGCCCTTAGGTGCCCAAAGCCTACAGGGAAGAAAAAGAACAAAAGAGGTTTTTAACAGCCACTGTGCTCTAACTCAGGAATTAAAATAATATTTAAACAATCATCAATTTCCACAACTGTGAATTCTTTAATTGCCTAACTTAGACACAAGTCAATCCAGGCAAGAGTGATCAGTAATTTGGAAAGTACTGAGAGAGGGACCTCATAACGTACTACAAAAAATGGTTAAACCAACAAGAAGAAATACTGGAGACATGAACCAGGACAAGAGTCCAGCTAAAAGCCCCCCAAAGGTTGAAGCACAGAATAATGATGTCAACATCCAAAACTAGTTAAGGAAATAGTCACAGGAGTGAGTATAGAGTTTGAAAAATAATCATCAGAAATGCAGACACAAAAAATGAGACTCTGGAAGAAAACACTAATTATCTTAAGGTTATTAGAGAGCTAGAAGCTGAAATAGCTGAGCTAAGAACACAACTAGCTGAAAAAGCTAAAACAGTATCAGAACAGGGTAACAAAATAGATGAACTCCAAAAAACAGTAGAGGAGAGAGAGAGAATAGAATAAATGAAGCTGAAAACAGAATTAGCAAGATTGAGGATGGATTAGAGACAACTAAAAAAGCAGTAAGAGAGAGGGAGTTGGGTGGTAGTGCAGCAGGTTAAGCACACATGGTGTATAGCACAAGGAGTGGCATGAGGATCCCAGTTTGAGCCCCCTGCTCTCCACCTGCAGGGGAGTGGCTTCACAGGTGGTGAAGCAGGTCTGTAGGTGTCTATCTTTCTCTCCCCCTCTCTATCTTCCCCTCCTTTCTCCATTTCTCTCTGTCCAACAGCGATGCCATCAACAGCAATAATAACCACAACAATAAAAACAATAAGGGCAACAAACAGGAAATAAATAAATATTTTTTAAAAAAGTAAGAGATCTCAAAAAGAGATTAAGAGACACTGAAAACAACAACAGAGACATGTGGGATGACTTTAAAAGAAATAATATATGCATTGTTGACTTGCCAGAGGAAGAAAGATAGGGAAGGGAAGAAAGCATTCTACAGGACATAATAGCTGAGAACTTCTCTCTAGTCTAGACAACATAAAAGACATAAATGTTCAAGAATCCCAGAGAATCCCAAACAGAATTAACCCAGACTTAAAGACACCAATACACATCATATTTAGAATGGAAAGGAATAAGGATAAAGAAAGGATCCTGAAGGCTGCAAGAGAAAAACAAAGAGTCACCTACAGAGTAAAACCTATAAGGTGAGCAGCAGACTTCTACACACAAACACTACAGGCCAGAAGAAAATGGCAAGATATCTATCAAGTGCTCAATGAGAAAGTCTTTCAACGAAGACTACTGTATCCTGCTAGATTGTCATTCAGACTAGATGGAGGCATCAAAACCTTCTCAGACAAGCAACAGTTGAAAGAATCGACTATCACCAAGCCTGCCCTGAAAGAAGTTCTGAAAGGTCTCATATAAAGAGTCAGACCACCACAAATATGCCATATATCAGAACACTTTACAAATCTACAAGAATGAATAAAATATCTTCAATCTTCAATATCAATAAATGTCAATGGCCTGAATTTACCTATTAAAAGGCACAGAGTAGGAAGATGGATCAGAAAATACAACCCAATAATATGCTATCTACAAAAAACCAACTAACTCAACAAGACAAACACAGACTCAAAGTGAAAGGATGTAAAACTATCATATAGGCCAATGGCCCACAAAAAGGGCAGGAACAGCTATTCTCATATCTGACATGGTAGACTTTAAAATAAATAAAATCTAAAATTTGCTTATTTATTTTGGGTAGAAATGGAATTTGAGAGTGAAAGGGGAGATAGGGAGGGGGAGAAAGAGATAGAGAGATAAAAAGAAAGTGAGATAGATAGAGAGAGAGAGGCTTGCAGCACTATTTGACCACTTGTGAAGCTTTCCTCCCTGCTGGTTATGACCAGGGGGCTTGAACTTGGGTATTTGCACACTGAACTAGGCACACCACTGTCCAGAACTAAATTATTTAATATCTTAAAAAACTGTGCCATTTCTATTTAATCAGTAAAATTTTGAAGAGAATTAAAGTGAACTTTCCAGCAACCATTGAGATAGGGCAGAGCTGCTGTTTTTTACACTGAAATAAATATTTGAAGGTACAAATTTCCTATTATTACATGAGAGGCCATAGCAGAATGGACATGCTGGATGCATTAGGAGGGGAGTTGGACAAGAGGAAAGAACAGGTTCATGAATACCAGCATTAATTCTGTAGCTTAACATTTAGGCATTACCATTTGCTAAAAAAAGGATACAAAAAAGCAGAACTGAGGACTTCACCAGGGCCTTGGAGAAAAAGAGGTTGGTTGTGTTGTTTACAGCTTCATTACTTCTCTGCAATCTTCTGGAAGCCCATCAGTGCAATTATCCCAGTTTATCACCAGGACATGGAGTTTTGGAGTCCCAGGTCTGGCATTTGGATATAAACTGGAGAAGACACAGTTTGTTTTTCCTGTTTACTTTACTGAATGGGGTTCCTAACCATATCCAGGATACACTCCAAGGAGCCCTGTGTTTTATAGACCTCATTTCCTGAGAGGAAGGAGGTGGTGCAATGTCGAGGAAGTGAATTCCTGCTTCCTGTAAGGAGACATGATTCACAACATCAAGAGATGAGGTGTCTATGGATAGGGTCAGACTCCAATGACAACACAAAAGAATTGGAAAACATATAACCTATTCCTCAGGAGTTTGTTGCTTTTTTTCCAGAACATTGCTCAGCTCTAGCTTATGGTGGAAACGGGTATTGAACCTGAGACCTAAAAGAGCAGATATGATAGTCTTTAGCATAAGCATTATGCAGTCTCCCTAGCTCCCCTCAGAAACTGGAGCAAATATTGGTTTATCAGCTCCACGGTAGCAATTTATTGGGTGTTTGTTATGTCCTATAACTATCCTATAATGAGCCACATTTGACCAGCTATGCTGATATGCGGTCTCCAGTATGGTTAGCTTGTTTTCTTGGGCTACTTCTTCCTTTCACCTGCTTTCAGATCTCTTGAAAGGCTCCACTTGGATGGATTCCTGTAGGCAGGATAGGCAGATACTTGTAAGCTAGTGTGAGTGGGACTTTCTGGGTGCCCTTTTTCACATCACTGGCAGCCTTAAGCAATTATCCTTTAAGGTCACAGAAATATTGACTATCTATCTGGATCACTCATTTTACTTTGAGGTCCCCTTTATCTTAAAATGAGTAAACACCTCAAGGGTGTGGAAAAAATGAATAGAGTATAAGATCTTTGTACCTATCATTAGCATTTGTTAGCATTAATAATTAATTATTAATGTTAGCATAAAGGCTAGCATCTTTGGGACTTAGGGGCCTCAGAAAGACTGGTCTTGATGGCAGTGCTGAGTTCAGAACCCATCTTGGACAATCTGTCTCTGTATTTCCAACCAGAACCTTCTACCTCTGAACCTTTTTATTACTAAAAAGGACTAAAAGACCCCAGAGGAAGTAGAGGAGAGAAAGACTATCAGAACAAGTGATGTGCAAAGTTCATCATATTCCCTTCAGATCTTTCTTTAAAAAATGGCTTCATCATGTTTAATAGTTGAGTAGTATTCCATTGTGCATATATACCACAACTTTCTTGGCCACTCATCTGTTTCTGGACATCTGGGTTGCTTCTTTTATTTTTAAATTTTATTGGGGGATTAATGGTTTACATTACAGTCTTTAACACATAGTCACAACCTCTCATCTTCCCTTGATTGGTGTCTAGGAGATACACCGGGATCCTGGCATCCCTTCATCCTGTCCCTTTCCCTCTTTCCCCAGAATTCTTTGTTTTGGAGCAATATACCGCATCCAGTCCAAGTTTCACCTTATGTCTTTCCTTACTTTATAAAATTTAGATATTTAATTAATTTATTTATTGGGTAAAGACATAGAGAAACTGAGAGGGCAGGAGGAATAACAGAGGGAAAGACAAAGAGAGACAACTGCAGCACTGCTTCCCTAAATGTGAAGCTTCCTCCCTGAAGGTGATGACCAGGGATTTAACCCTAGTTCTTGTGCATTGTGACATGTGCCCTGAACCAGGTGAGCCACCACATGGCCTCTTTCTTACTATTCTTTATTCTTAAGTCCCACCTATAAGTGAGAGCATTTGGTATTGATGTTTTTCTTTCTGGTTTGTCTCACTCAACATGGTGCCTTTGAATTCTGACCATGATATTGCAAAGGAGATGGAGATGGCTACATTTTTAACAGCTGCATAGTACTCCGCTGAGTATATGTGCCACAACTTCTTCAGCCATTCATCTGTTGTTTGGCATCTGGATTGCTTCCAAGTTTGGCCTATTACAAACTGGATGGAGCTTAAAGAAAGTATGTTAATGATATAAACCATAAAGAGATAATCTCACTCATAGGTAGAATTTAATAAATAAGAACAAAAGGGAAAACACAAAGTGAAACTTAGACTAGGTTTGGTGTATTTACCAAAGCAAAGGACTCTGGGGAATAAAGGAAGTGAATAGACTTGGGGAAACCTTATGGTACTGATGCATGATGGGAGGACCTATGTTGGGGGTGAGGGTGTATTGCAGACATCTACCATGAGGAAATGAGGAAGGATACCCATGTGTCAACTGCTGTGCTGGAAACTATTAACTCCCAATAAAATGTAATAAATAAACTAATAAGAAAGCAGAACCTCATTGTATGCTCAAAGTCCTCTTAAAACCTCTTCCAACATACTACCCATTTAATTCTCTTTTTTTAATTAATTAATTAATTAATTAATTATATTTATTTATTCCCTTTTGTTGGCCTTGTTGTTTTATTGTTGTTGTTGTTGGATAGGACAGAGAGAAATGGAGAGAGGAGGGGAAGACAGAGAGGAGGAGAGAAAGATAGACACCTGCAGACCTGCTTCACCGCCTGTGAAGCGACTCCCCTGCAGGTGGGGAGCCGGGGTTCGAACCGGGATCCTTATGCCGGTCCTTGTGCTTTGCGCCACCTGCGCTTAACCCGCTGCACTACAGCCCGACTCCCTACCCCATTTAATTCTTATATTTCAAGAAATGTGATTTTGTCCTCCAATTTTTTAAAAAATATTTATTTATTCCCTTTTGTTGTCCTTGTTTTATTGTTGTAGTTATTATTGATGTTGTTGCTGTTGGATAGGATAGAGAGAAATGCAGAGAAGAGGGGAAGACAGAGAGGGGGAGAGAAAGATAGACACCTGCAGACCTGCTTCACCGCTTGTGAAGGGACTGCCCTGCAGGTGGGGAGGCAGGGTCTCAAACCGGGATCCTTACGCCCATCCTTGCGCTTCACACCACGTGTGCTTAACGCACTGAGCTACCACCTGACTCCCAGTCCTCCAATTCTTATAAATAATGAAGGTCAGAATCCACAAAGGTAAACAGAAGCCTAAATATACATTGCTTAGAAGTGGAAAGTGTGTGTTTAAACCTACAATTGCTCTAAAGCCCATGTCTTTCAATTGTCTCATTATTGTTTTTTCTTTCTGGGAAGAAAGACTATATTCTTTAATAAAGAGATAAAAGTGAAACTGGAGGGGACCCCCCTCCATTATCAACACCTTTGTGAAACAGTTGGTAAATTAGCTAAATTTTGTAGAACCCAGCCATATGTGATGTTAAGTTATATCCCTTTCCTCTAGAGAATTTAAAGGCAGGGAATCATAATCATTTAATAGATAAAGGTAAAAGTTGTAGATTGGTGTCCATAGCCTTTTTTTCCCACCAAGGTTATTGTTGGGGTTTAGTATCTGTGTGACTCTACCGTTCCCAGCAATTTTTTTCCCTATTTTTTTATTGGTGATTTACAAAATTACAAAATAACAGGGGTACAATTCCATACTGTTCTCACCACCAGAGTTCTGTATTTCCTTTCCTTCCATTGGAAACTGCCATGGTTCTCTCAAGGAACCATTTTTTTTTTTTAAATAGAAAGCACGAGAGAGAGAGAGAGAGAGAGAGAGAGAGAGAGAGAGAGAGAGAGAGAGAGAGAGAGGAGTGGGAGAGGGAGAGAGAAGAGGGAGAAACAGAGAGGAGAAAAACTTGCAGCACTATTCCACTGCTCACAAAGCTTCTTCTCTGCAAATGGGGACTAGAGACTTAAACCAAGGTCCTCATGCTTGGTAACATGTGCATTCTACAGGATGAGCCACCACCTGGCCTCTTTGTTTTGTTTTTCTACATGAGAATGGTCATTCACATCACTGCATCACCACCACCACCACCAACAATACTAATTTGAAAGTTTTGCACTTGAAGCTTCCTAATTCTGAAGTTCTATAAATGGGTATTAAATAAAATGCTCTCTGCTGCCAGGAAGTGGATATCTGGTCAACTGCCAGTAATATGAGGACCAGAGAGGGAAGGTTCTGGTTGGAAGTACAGAGGCAATTTGTATACAATGGACTCTGAACTCAACACTTCTACCAAGATCAATCTTCAACTGTCACCATCCTTGAGATTTTGTCTTTTTCTTTCTATGCTAGTTGTCTCAGGCTCTCAAAATAGCTGCAGTAGTCTCAGTCATCAGGACATTTGAAGACAGAAGACAAAGGTGTTTAGAGGCAAGTGGGTTGAAAAAAAAAACACAATAATTTTCTCCTCTTATCTGGGAAAAATCAGAAAATTTTTCTTTATATTTCATTGTGGGTCACATGATCACTTCCAGTGACATGGAAGGCCAAGAAAGCAAGCTTATATGTCTACCTCACAGAATTATGGGCTAAATATGAAGGCACTGGGACATGATCCTTTAATGGGTGATTAAGGTTAGGTGAAGGGGTCAGTTGGTGGCATACTCAGTAGAGTGCAGACATTACCATGCACAGGGATCTGGGCTCAAGCCTCTGGTTCCCACCTGTGATGGAGGTGAGATTGAGGGCGGGGCAGGGAAATTGGAATGACTCCCAGGTACCGAACACCTTTGCAGGCCGGCAAGGCTTATAAGAATGGGAGGGGGCAGAGGTGGGGGAGAGGCTGTTGATATGGCATTTGGTGGATGCCCAGGAGAGAAGGCTGAGCTGTCAGAATGAGAGAGATGGAGAGGGAGCAGAGGAGAGCAGGAGGATCAGTGAGTGATGTGCAATGTTCAGGGGTCAGCGCGTTACAAAATGATTCTCGTTAATTATTCAGAGCTACCATCTATCCTATGGCAGGTGAAGACAGCCAGGGTAGGATGTCTGCCTTTCCCTCTACCTCTGAAAGGAAGGGTGGGATAGCCCAGGGGCCAGTCTTTGGAGGGGTGAGTCTGGGAGGTCAGCTCCCTGGGTGGGGGGAGGCCAGGCTGAGTGAGGCCCTTCATCTTTGAGATGGCTGGCACTGAGTGTGCCATGGAAACACTGACTCCTGGCTTCTGTGTAAATGGAAGACAAAGAGCAAAGAACCTCTCAGAACACAGTCAAGCAAAGTAACATACAGGCAGGTCAAACTATCCACTCGGGCAGAATTAGCAGAATGGTGTGAAAGCTGGAAGTGAGACAGACCATGTCTGCAAGCTGTTGTTTCAGTTTATAGAGAAGTTATTTATTTATTTTTATTTATAATATATATTTATTTATTATTGGATAGAGATGGAGAGAAAATGAGAGGGTGAAGTAAGAGACAGAGAGGGAGAGAGATAGATAGACTACCTGCAACACTGCTTCACCACTAGTGAAGCTTTTCTTCTGCAGATGGGCACTGGAGGGTTGAACCTGGGTCCTTGTGCACTGTAATGTGTGCTTTTAACCAGGTGTAACACCACCCAGCACCAAGTTATTTATTTTTATTTTTAAAAGGAATATATATGTATATATATCAAGTGTTATGAGTGGGAGAGGCCAGAGCACTGCTCTATCATTTGCAATACCAGAAGTCGAACCTAGGCTTGATTCAGGGTAGTCGTAATGCCATGCCAGTCAGTCGCACTACTTGCTGGGCATATGCTTTGTTTTATTTGTCTCCTTTTCTTTCTTTCTCTCTTTCTTTCTCCCTTTCTTTCTTCCTCTCTTTCTTTCTTTCTTTCTTTCTCTCTTTCTTTCTTTCTCTCTTTCTTTCTTTCTTTCTTTCTTTCTTTCTTTCTTTTCTTTATTTCCTTCTCAGAGCTCTGCTCAGCTCTGGCTTATGATGATGGTAGGGGGACTGAACTGGGATTTGGGAGCCTCAAGAATAAAAGTCTTTTTGCATAGCCTTTATGCTATCTTCCCTGCCCCTTCCTCCCTTCCTTCCCTTCTTCCTTCTTTCCTTTTTTTGACTTGAATGAGTCTATTGTCAGAGGAAGATCAGAGAAGAACATGTTCAGAAGACAGAAAGAAGAAAATCTAGGTAGAAGAAACAATCTTTACTTTTACTTCCTTACTTTTTATATTTATCACCACTAAGTTTATCACTGGGGCTTGGTGCTAGTACTAGGAATCCAGCTCTCCTAGCAGTCTTTTTTTTTCTTCTTCTCCTTCTCCTCCTCCTCCTCCTTCTTTTCTTTCTATTTTATGGATAGTACAAAGAGAAATTTGAAGGGGATAAAGAGGGAGAGAGAAAGACACATACAGATCTGCTTCACCTCTTGTGAAACTTCCATGTAGGTGGGGATTGGAGCCTTGAACCTGGGTCCTTGCACCTGGTAATGTGTGCACTTTACTGCACACATTTGTTGCACTGGAAGTTGCTAGAACTAGCTGGAAACAGACACTTGCCCAAACCCATGGAGATGAGAATCACTTGCTGTAGTACCTTTCAGTCACTATCCCATCGATGAACTTTACCCTCGACTACTGGGTGTGGACATTCAGTCATGCATAATCGTGCTTTTCTGTCAGTGCTTCCCATTCAAGTGCCTGCCTAGCCTCTGTGTGCTCCCTGCAACCACAACTCCTTGTTATGTATGGGTGGAACAGTGGGGCCTTGAGGATAGGACCTGGTGCTTATCTTAAGGGGTGAGCTGAGGGCTGAAGCCACAATTTACTGACTCTCTTTAAAAAAAAATTTTTTTTTTGCCTCCAGGGTTATTGTTTGGGATTGGTGCCAGCACTATGAATTCACTGTTCCTGGAGGCTATTTTCCCAATTTTGTTGCCCTTTTGTGATTGTTATTGTTATAGCTATTGTTGTTGGATAGGACAGAGAGAAATCGAGAGGAGAGGGGAAGACAATGAGGAGGAGAGAAAGACACTTTCAGACCTGCTTCACTGCCTGTGAAGTGACACTGCTGCAGGTGGGGAGTTGGGGGCTCGAACTGGGATTCTTATGCTGTCCTTGCACTCCACATTATGCGCTCTTAACCTGCTGCGCTATTGTCCAGCCCTCTCTTTTTTAAATTTTTAAAATTACCTTTATTTATTTGATAAAGACATCCAGAAATCAAGAAGAAGGGATTATATATATATATATATATATATATAATCCCTATAATACATATAATCCCTATAATATATATAATTATATATTATATATAAATATAATATATAATATTATATATAATATATATATATAGACTCACTGAGGAGAGGAGGCAGGATAACCATCTGATATTTACCAAATGTGTAATAAATATTAAAAAGTTATCTTGTGTGAGTTTTTTTGTGTGTTAATCCATGAATAATTCTAAATGATAATGATTCTAAAAGACACATATGGCTATTATTTTAACAATAAAGAGAATAAAGAGTACAGAGTGGTTCAGAAAGTTGCTCTAGGCTTTCCTGTTACACAGCTAGCAAGGTATTTAGTCAGGGTTTGTGTCTAGAAAAATCTGAGACTTTATGTGTCTTATTGTCATGATACTGGAATTCATAAGTGGATGTCCCATTCTGACAGGTGTCTGACAATGGGAACCCATGTATGAACCTAGAGTGACTGAAGATATAAGCATAATTCCAAGGGCACAGAATTGCCAGAACACCCTCCTGTGCATTCTGTCAGCTGAGATCTCATATGCTCTCTGCTAAAGAGACCCTGCTTGCACAGAATCCCTCATCTGCTCCAAAGCTTGAGGTTGCTTGACTGCTTGTTCTGGGGGCAGCATTCCTGGTTTTCCCTCTCTCCTCCTGGATGATTCTGGGATAGTGCTTCCCACTAGTATTTCCAGACCTTTCTATCCAGGAGATTTGGCACCTCTGCTGGAAGCTACCACATGCTCTCAAGAAGCTGGACACCACCCTTCTCATTCTGTGTCTAAATCAAGGTTAGCCTCCAAGGGGGTGACAGGGGTGCCCTAGACACTATTTTGGCACTTACCCTTCTGATTTACCTGGATAGAGAATGAATAAATTGTACAAGAATGTGAAAATCAGGTGTCAGATGACACCATTCTTATATGTTTGAGAAGAAATTTAGAGAAACAAGAGGCTGGTGAGTTTGGAGAAGCATGGATGGACCAGTGGAATGTAGGGGTTGTGGGGTGCATCTGCTGGCTATGTGACGTTGGGTCACTTACTTCCCCTCACTGAACTTTAGTTGTTTGATCCATAAAAATAGGGACGTGGTCTAAACTCTGATGTTAGTATCAAGTCTAAATTAAAAGAAATATTTTTATTTACTTATTGGATAGAGACAGAGAAAAATTGAGAAGGGAGGGGGAGACAGAGTGGGAGAGAAACAGACACCTGCAGCCATGCTTCACCACTTGTGAAGCTTTTCCCCCACAGATGGGGACCAGGGGCTTGAACCTACATCCTTGTGCACTGTAATGTGAATGCTTAACCAGGTGCGTCACTGCCTGGCCTCCAAATCTAAAATTTAAATTTTATAGAACTTCCTGGGGTTGAGGGTCTTAACCCCCCCCCCACCCCCTACACACATCATGTGAGGAAGCTTCAAATGCAGGAAGAGGAGAGTTGGTGGGTACTTTCCTGAATTCTTTTTGGCACCTGCATACCCTCAGGACTGGCCCTGAGCCCTATCTCCTCACTATGACTGCACTCCTGTCCTTCCCACACCAACTCCCCAGTTTGACTTCAGTGTTTTATCCTTCCCTTCTCCCCACTTCCAAGCACAGATTGCTCCCATCTTTATCATAACTGGCTTTACAATAATCTTTCTAATATTTTTATTTACTTATTATTGTTTAGAGACAGAAAGAAATTGAGAGGGGGAGAGGACATAGGGAGGGAAAGAGACAGAGAGACACCTGTATCCCTGCTTCACTATTGTGAAGCTTTCCCCCTGCAAGTGGGGACCAGGGGCTTGAACCTGCGTTCTCGTGTACAGTAGTGTGTCTGCCAAACCAGGACCAGAGAAGCCACAATCTGGCCTCGATTTATAATAATTTTTATAATAATTGGCTCCCTCAAACACCTCTGAGTTGAACTCAGCCAGTTCCCCTGCCTTCTGTTGCATCTCTCATACCTCTGCTGTGGGGCCTTCTTTCCCTCCCACCACTGCCTTCACTTTCCCAGAACTCTGACTCCAGTTCATCCATCTTCCTGGAGCATGGCTGGTCCTGGCTCTCCCCTTTCCAGTGCATTCTGGGGACAGGTGCTGTCGGGATACACACATGGAAAGAATGAGATGCTCCCCCTCCCTGGGCACAGGGAGGATAATGATCTCAACGCTTCCCTCCCAGGGCATGATGAGAATCAGTGAGTTAATGCCCATAAAGTATTATAATTACTCCATGGAGTCATCTGATGGAGTGATGAGGAACTGGGCATCTGGCTCTAATTTACTTAGAGCTGGAGAATCCAGGCAGAAGCAGCGGCTTCATTTTTTTTTTTCTTTTTGTACCAGCCACTCACCCCCGATGCCGAGCAGTATTTCTAAGCAGAAGTTGAGACTGGGTCAGAAGAAATAAAAACACCAAACTCTTGATTCATGATACCTGTGCCAGGAAGATTCATTACAGATGTCCTTCCTGTCCCCATATCCCTACCACCTTTGATGAATTAGGAAACAGGTGCTAAGCCCTTCAACAGCAGATTCTCAGCCACTCAGCTGGCTGGTAATGGGTTTTGGAAAAGAAACCATCTCTTTATTTCTAGCCATACTCTATTTTCCTTCCTTCCTCCCTTCCTTCCTTCTCTCCCTTCCTTCCTCCCTCCCTCCCTCCCTCCCTCCCTCCCTCCCTCCCTTCCTTCCTTCCTCCCTTCCTTCCTTCCTTTCTTCCTCACTTTTTTCTCCTTTTCTTTCTCCTTTTTTTACTCCCCCCTTCCTTCCTTCTTTTCTTCTACATGGATGTCTCGTGTGGTCCAACTCCATGTTGGACACAGCCCCCCCCAAGTTTCCTCTTCTGGATATTCAAACAGAAGTGGAAGAAATTACCAACCTAAACTCTTTGTACGGAGACAGGTGGCTCCATTTACAGAGTCAGGCAACCCTTGCTTCTACTGGACCCATCAGCTGCTTCTCTCTCCCTCTCTCCTTCCAGATTCTGCCCCGACTGGTACTGCTCTGTCTTCTACACCTCTGCTCATGCCCTTCCTCTTTCTATACATCTCTTCTTCCTGCTTTTCCAAGGGTCATGAGCTTATCCTTCTAATAAACACACACTTCAAAATATGTTCTAGTCTCTCCCACATGCACTGGCTTTTCTTTCTGATCTTGGTGACATGATACCATGTCATTCATCTGGCCACACTAACAGCTCCTCCAGGAACTTTGGGATCACTGATGTCCAGATTGGACTTGTAGACAAGCATGCCATTCACTTCATGTGGTGAACTTGATGGGAAGGCCACACCTTTTGCATCACTTGTTTAGCTTCTCAAGCCAGCACCAACCCTTTCACCTGACATTTCTGGCTAACTTGCTTCCCTCTTGTTATCTTCCCAGCCATCCCTAGCCTCTTCCCTGTGATCCCCACAGGCTGGCAAATAGACATCTTTGTAACAGAAGGACATTAGGATCACTGCTCTGATTTAATCTGACCTGGAATCCAGCCCTTCAAAAATGAACTTGAGTCTTACCGGTCCCCACAAACACCTCCACCATTAGTTCTTCGCTAGCACTCTGGCTTTCCCCCATGTACATAAGCCTTATTTCTGTCTTCAACTACAACATCCTGAGAGTAAAGACCAGGATTACAACAGGAATCCCAACAAGCCTCAACAAAACTTTGCTGATGTTCTACTTTTGGATTTGGGTGGCCTGGGAAAACGTAGAACTTTCAGGTTTGGGGGCCCAAGTTCATTTCCTGGCACTTCATTTGCCAGTGGGATGTTCTGTCCCTCCCCCCACCCCCAGAAAACTAAAATAAATAAATAATAAATAAATAGATAAATAAATAAATCTACTTTTCGGATCCAGACTTAGGAGGGGATAAATCCTAAACTCTGATTCTGGGAGATGGTAAACTGAAAAAATGACTAGGAAAAATGTTTGACAACCTCTCAACTACATGGTCCAATTTAGTTAGTACCCTCAAGTAGCAATTAGTTGAAGCAAATGCTATAATTCAGATCTAGCTCTTACTCTGTTAGGAAGAGTGGTTATTTGTTAATGTGTGTGAGCCTTGTACTTCTTGGGGACACTCTTTCTACTAAAATAGTGAACACACTTGTAAACCTGAACCCTTTATCTTTCACTGGCAGACAGTAATGACTGGAAGAGGAAAATAACTACTTCCAGTTCAAATGAATAAGTGTTTATCACTGATCACAGAGATAAAAGCAGGAGGGTTGAAGAATAGGAAAGCTATCAGAGGAGGGGATGGGATACAGAGTTCTGGTGGTGGGAATTGCGTGGAGTTGTACCCCTCTGATCCTATGATATTGTCAGTGTTTCCTTTTTATAAATAAATTGAAATAAAAAAGAAAATAAAAAAGCAGGAACCTAGTGTGTGCATTGTTAAATAAATATTTTTATTTATTTATTATTAGTTGGAAACAGAGAGATTTAAAGGAGTGGGGGAAATTGAGAGGAAGAAAGATGGGGAGATGCCTGCAGCCCTACTTCACCACTCGTGAAGCTTGCCCCCTGAAGGTGGGGATCAGGGGTTTGAACCTGGGTCCTTGCACACTGTAATGTGTGCACTTCACCAGGTGAGCCACTGCCTGGCCCCATGAGTGCATTTGTGAGGCATCTTTCTCACCTTTATCACCACTTTCTCTTCACTTCCTTGTCCACTCATACACACTCCTCTGTGTTGACCACAGGAAATACTTCCACTGGATCCTGAATATTCAGTGGTGGGAGATCTCTGCAGATTCAGTCAGAAGTATTATAGTCACAGACCCATAGACACAGGAAATAAGCTAAGTCCTCAAAGACATCAGCTTGGGGTTGGGAAGGGCTGAAGAGGAAAAGGCCCTTTTCTAAGATGATCTGATTTCTTCAAGGTCAGAATCACCAACTCCAGGTTGGTATGAAGGTCCTTTAGCCAACCTTTGACAAAGATCATGTATGGGCAGGACTCTGTGCTGCTGGACAATTGTTTCCAGCTCTCTGGATACTGGCCACCCTTTCTCTGAGGTTCTCCACTAGCCCCTCTATTGGGCAGGGAAGATTGGTACCCAGACTCTTGGCTGCCTCCACCCCTGTGCTGGGGAGAGGTGACTGTCTGTTCTGGAGGGCTCTGAGCCACATCCAGTTTCCTGTCTCTTTTTCTTTTGTTAAACCCAAATGAAACAATGTAATTAGCTTGTTACAATTAAAGTGACTCGACTGGATAAATTGTAATCACCCAGAATCAAGTCAGGCATCCCTGCAGGTCCCGGACATCGCAGCTGAGCTGCCTCATTTGCATAATTAAAATATACAAATGATAATGGATTTTGTACTCAATTTCCAGCGGCTGTGAATTTGAGAAACTCTGAAATTAGAATAACAGAGATGAAGCCCGCCTTGAGGTAATGGGGATGACAAGTTTTGACAGTAGGGGTGTTTATAACACTAGTTTCTTGCTACAAAATAAATAAGAACAAAAAAGATTAGAGAGTGATATTAGTTAATAGTTCCACGGGCAGTGGGAAGTGGAGATAGACTATGATTACCTCTGTGAATTTACACTGCCTTTTTTTTTTTTTGACAAGCTTTTGCCTAACCTTAGGGGATACCTTCCCCCTGATTATGAGAAATTGAGAATGAATTAAATGCATAAAAAGGGTTGTCACAGATAGACTCAACCAAAGGGAAAGAAAAGAAATGAAATTAGTCTTGCTGCTCTGGCTTCCAGCTAGGGCTGGTGTGAAGGCAAATGTGCTGAAGGCGCAGAGAGGGCAAGAAAGCATCTGGCCCTGATGGGTAGAGCAGGAACTGGGGCATAATAGGGGAGGGAGTGGGAGAGGAGGGGAGTAAGAAGGGGTATAGGGAAAAGTGACCAGTTGGGGAGCCAGAGTACAAAGTTACTTATGGAGTGAGATTTGCAAGTCTTGGAAATAAACTCAACTCAAAATACACTGTGAAGAAGGGGCCAAGATTTCTCATGGGCAAAATTAACACCTGAAGGTCAATCTTTCTTGTTTCTATACATTCCAGAAACACAGGGGCAATATCTCCCTCCTGGGTATTCCCAAGACCTAGCATAATAGTAGGTCCCTAGATATTATTTATTGAGAGGGGCTGGGTGGTGGCACACCTGGTTGAGCAACCATATTACAATGCACAAGGACCCAGGTTCAAGCCCCAGTCTCTTCCTGCAGGGGTAATGCTTTGTGAGTGGTGAAGTAGGACTGCAGGTGTCTCCCTCTTCTCTTCTCTTCTCTTCTCTTCTCTTCTCTTCTCTTCTCTTCTCTTCTCTTCTCTCTTTTAAATTTTTATTATCTTTATTTATTTTTTAGGATAGAGACAGCCAGAAATTGAGAGGGAAAGGGGTGATTGAAAGAGAAAGACAGAGAAATACCTACAACACCACTTCACCACCTGCATGTGGGGATGGGGGTGGAAGGGCTCAAACCCTGGTCCTTGTGTATTGTAGCATGTGTGTTCTACCAGATGAGCCACCATCTGGCTCCTCTCTCTCTCCCTCTCTATCTCCCCATTCCTTCTCGATTTCTGGCTGTCTCTATCTAATAAAGAAATAAATAAAGATAATTAAATATTAAAAAAGAAAATATTTATTGAGGAACCAGGTCCTTACTGTAAGCAAGGACCTGGGTTCAAGCTCTTGCTCCCCACTTGCAAGGGGAAGTTTTGCAAGCAGGGAAGTAGTGCTGCAGGTGTTTTGCTCTCTCCCTCTTTCTCTCTCCTATTCTATCTCCCCCTTCCTTCTCAATTTTTCTCTGTCTCAAGTAAATAAAATATTTTAAAAGAAAATACTTATTGAACGAATGCATGGATGGATACAAGGATAAATGACTAGGACAACATAAGGTTATTAGCAAGGCATGGAACAAAACACTGAAATGTCAAATCACTTATTTATCTACTTTTCTTGGAGTAAGATGAGTCTCAGGCATCAAAATCTCCACCTGGAATCATTTCAAGGTACCAGAGCCTGTCCTTTGGGACCAGCTTGCTTTCCTTTTGCAGGCACTGGAAGCTGGATGGGTGCCTTCTGCCCACAAAAAAGATGGGAACAGCAAAACTGGTGAAGGGCCGTGTCTCCTACTGTTGGGGAAAGGAATCCAGGAGTGAGGCTCTGCGCTTCTCCCACTGATGGTCTCAGCACAGGGGCTGCCCAAAGTGGCAAGCAGGGAGATGGGCTATTCAATAAAACCCTTGGCTGTTGCATCTCACTGAATTGGATGCTCAATATGAGACCATCAGAAAATCAACCAACTGGTGGGTCTGTAGTATGTTGACTTGGACAAGGTGATGTGCCAGGACTATTAGGGGGCTAAATGTTGGATGGAAGGTTATGGGAGACAGCACAACATCTAAGCTTTCCCTGGTGATATAGTGCTCCTATGTAGTGTGCTGGGGGTTCAAACTTGTACTGAATGTATGGCAAATCAGATAGCTTACCAGGTGAGTTTTCTCACTGGCCATATATGTCTACAGTTAGTTAGGTTCCAAACTGACAGTAGCTTTACTAACTCTATCATTGGATATTCAACACTTTTCATTAATTAATTTTTCATTGTCGTTGCTGGGACTTCACTCTTGGCTGATATTTTCAGATAGAAACACACACTCACACACACACACACACACACACACACACACAGAAAGAGAGAGAGAGAGAGAGAGAGAGAGAGAGAGAACACAGCATTGAACCTTCACCCAGTGCCTTAGCTTCCATGTGGTCATGTGGTATAGTAGAGTCTCAGACCCAGTTCGTGCACATGGAAAAGCAGGCATTGTCCCAAGTGAGCTATTTTTCTGGCACTTAATCACCTTTTACATTGACTCTAGTCAGACTTGTTTCCTGGGTCCTTGTCTCCTTTCATTCACTTGTTCCTTCTTTTCTGCCAGGATCCCTTTTTTGTCATAGGGAGTCTATGAGAACAATTTACTGGTCCTGCAAGTTACTATCTATATTCTACTTCTGGACATTTCTGCTGTCACTATATTGGGTTCTCTCTTCTCTCTCTCTCTCTCTTTCTCTCTTTCTCGTACAGCTCATCTTGGGCTTGTAGTGGTGCTAGTGATTGAATCTTGGACTTTGGAGACTCCAGCATGCTGTCATCCCCACCAACTTGTCTCTTTTCTGGAAGATTTCCTTATTGGCTACCCCAAATACAATCCCCTCTCCCATCTTGTTTTCCACTCAGCTCCAGTGATCTCTCTAATCATATAATTTGGCCATTTTTCTCCCTTAGGTGAGATCTTTCCTTGCCTTCAAAGCTCATGGGTATCCAATCTCTTCTACCCCCTCCTCCTCTAGTCCCAACTCTCACCACTCCAGCCTCACAGTCCACCTGAAATCCCTCCCAGGCTGGCCATCAAAGTCCCCATCAAGCTGCCATTGTGCTTCTGCTCCAGGAAGTGTTTTAGACTTCATGGCCCCAAGAAGCCTTCTCTGGTTCCCACACCCCTGTTTCTGGTTGGTGTCTCTTACCTAGCACCTCCATTAAATTCCAAACAGTCTCTCACTCTACTGAGATGATTCTTTTTGATTAGCTCTTTCTCCATCCCAGAACTGTAGCTGTGAGGAGGGTAGGGAAGACTGTAGCTCTAGCTCTTAGAACTGTATAGTTTCAGTCAACATGGACTTTACTTGTGGAATGCATAGATGCCTAACAGTGATAAGTGGAATGCTGAAACTTCAAGGGAGTATAGGGAGGTGCCGGGAGAGCCTGAGGATGCTTCTTCCTGAGCAAGTGCTCTCTGGGTTGGAGAGAACTCAACTGGAGCCAACCTAGGCTGCTGCATAGGAGAGGGATCAGGAACTCATGCAGAACTAGCATTGCAGGAGATAGACTCTGGAACTCTCGGAGCTGGAAGGCAATCCCAAGTATGTTAAAACAGAAGAGCAGCTATATATATACTCGCCAAGTAGGGTGGAAACAGGATGTGATGTAGAGAGGGTGGAGCAAAAAGAGACTGGTGGAAATCAGTGTGACTACGAGAGGGGGCGGAGCAAAAAGACATCATGAGCCAATGGAGATTAAACCAATACCCTGCAGGCAGGGCGGTTCCTAGGTAACTGGTTATGTAAATAGATCGCAGGGATAAGCAGGGGGAAGCTGGCATACTGCCCAACAGGGAGGAGGATGACTTAGGGGGATATTTGTACTCACAGGTCAGAAAGAGAAGAAAGCACTACAGGGAAAAGTTTCTGAGAGGCAGGAGTCAGCACTATTCCATGTTGCCATTGCCCAAGAGAGCTGAGCAAGGCTGGGCTATCTGGCTAAGGCTGGGTTTTTGCATGAGAGTATGACCCACTCATCCATAATGTCACCAATATGGATCTGGGAACTGTTTAGGCATTTCAATCTCCAGTTCTCTTTAGGAAGACAAGATCATTTTCTTTCTATTTGGAAGGCTCTGGAATTCACTTTCTCAGGGCAAATGAAAGTCACCTGTGGTGCTCATGCTTTACCCATGAATTTGGAGCAGGGATGTTCAACAACTGGGTAGCCTGTGACTTATCATCCTCCTTCCTGAGGCAATACACATCTGCCTGGGATCCAGAACCTCCTGGTAGCCAACTTGAGTCTTGTCTATTAGAGCATTAATTTTTAATGGGTTTTATAGCAGGGAGGATAAGTCAGCTAGGGAGAGACAGGGAACTGGCAATGCCTAGTGAGGACTGATTGGGCCATTTAAAGGGGAAACCTCCCCGAAAGAGAGGCAGCCACCAAGTGGGGTCAGATTAGTCTGCTGAATGGCTGAATGACTGAGGGGACACAAGAGTCTAGCTACTTCTTTTGGTGCCTAAAAATGCCTCCAATTTGTTGGCTTATGATGCTAGATATTTATTTACTTTTGGGGTAATAGGCACACTGTTTTTGCTTATAGTCACGTACCTTTGAGTTTATTTATTGTCCACAGATAATCCTTTAATCTTAATTATCATGTAGATAATTCCCAAGAGACATGAGCTAGCAGGGGAGGATTGACATAAGGGAATCTCAAGTATTTTTCCAGACTTAGTCTGGGGTTAGCATCTTACATGGAGGCATAAGTGCTTTTGGGGAACACTTGGTGTTACAAGGCAGCAAAGCCTTAAAAAGATAGAACACTCTGTAATGTCAGTTTTACTTAAAAATTTATTGAAAAGTGTCTTCCTATAAAATGTATTTTCAAAAAACATAAGCTTCTGGGTCTGGGTGGTAAATATTTGCTAAGTGAGGATCCAGGTTCAAGCTTCTGGTCTCCACCTACAGGGGGGAAGCTTCATGAACAGTGAAGCAATGCTGAAGGTAGTTTCTCCATTTTGTAGATAGCTAGTAGGCCTATTTTAGTCATATTCCAAAAGGCCTGTGGCTATACTAGTTTTTCTTTTTTTTGCCTGAGCTTGGATTCTGATATGCAGGTGGATCCCAGTTACTGTCTGGTGAGATGATGTCATGGGTGGGAAAAGGACCAGAAAGCTAGATCAAGGAAGAGAATAGCTCCCTAATATGGGAAAGGGGTATAAATATTGTTGATTCTAAACCCCATCGATTTGATGTGATCTGGGGCCTATATTCAGCCTAGGAGTCTATGTGACCTCTACATCTCTGTAGATCTGAGCTCACATTCTGTGGTAATAAGTAGGGACGTTCCAACCTGCCACAATATCAGGACCCATATTCCTCAGGTGTAGCATAGAGTATATTTTCCAGCCTCCCTTCAGAGGATGGAACATTCTATACCATTGTAGACCCAAGTTGAGGGGGTCCTATGGGAGCCCACAAAGGGGTCTATTGTGTTGTTCCTGATAGAGATGACTAGTAACAATAGAGAGAGGGATTTATTCAAGGTCTAGGCCCATCATGTCTGTTTGGGAATCTCAGGACTCCCCAATCAGGCTCCCTCCCCCTTTAAAAAATTTTTATGTATAAAAAAGGAAACACTGACAAAAACCACATGATAAGAGGGTTACAACTCCACACAACTTCCCACCACCAGAACTCTGTGTCCTATCCCCTCCCTTGATAGCTTTCCTATTCTTTATCTCTCTAGGAGTATGGACCCAAGGTCAAAACGGGGTGCAGAAGGTGGAAGGTCTGACTTCTGTAATTGTTTCCCCACTGAACATGGGCGTTGACAAGTTGATCCATACTCCCAGACTGTCTCTTTCTTTATCTAGTGGGGCAGGGCTATGGGGAAGCAGGGCTCCAGGACACATTGGTGGGGTTGTCTGTCCAGGGAAGTCCAGTTGGCATCATGTTAGCATCTAGAACCTGGTGGCTGAAAAAGGAGTTAACATTTAAGCCATATCAATTGTTGACTAATCATGAATCCAAAGGCTGGAATAGTGCAGATGAAGAGTTGGTGGCAGGGGAGGGGGGTGTGTGTCTCCATTTTGTAGATAGCCTATTTTAGTTATATTCCAAAGAGCCCATGATTATACTAGGTTTTTTTTTTTTTTCATTTTTTTTTCTGAGCCTGACATCTGATATGCAGGTGGATCCAAGTTATTGTCTGTTGAAATGATGTCATGGATGGAAAAAGAACCAGAAAACCAGATCAGGGAAGAGAGTAGCTCCCAAATATGGGAAAGATGTATAAATATTGCTGACTGTAAACTCCATTGATTTGATCAGATCTGGGGCCCATATTCAGCTTAGGAGCCTATGTGACCCCTGTATCCCTGTAGATCTGAGCTCACATTCTGTGGTCATGAGTAGGAACATTCCAAGCTGCCCCAATTTCAGGACCCATCTTCTTCAGGTGTAGCGTAGAATATGTTGTCCATCCTCCCTTTGGAGGATGGAACATTCTTTACTGTTGTTGATCCTCGCTGAGGGCAAGGTCCTATGGGGGTCTACAGAGGAGTCTATTGTGTTGCTCCTGATAGATATGACCAGTAACAATGGAGAGAGGGATTTATTTGAGGTCTAGGCCCATCATCTCTCAGGACTCCCCGACTAGGGTTCCAGCTAATGGGGTGGGAAGCTGGGGTTCTAACCTGGGTTGTATGCATGGCTAAGCAGGCACATTATCCCAGTAGGCTACTTACCTGTTTTTAATGATTGCTGGGCTAGCTTCATGGGAGAAAGACCAGGAACTTGTGGCGGCATGGTAATACAAGTCTTTATTCATGTGGAGCCCCAGAGTCCGGTGTGAGCACAGCTGGTTAAGCCACATGGCACCAAACTGCAATGGCTGCCTTCCACTCTGCACACCAGTCCTTCTCCAGGTCAGGGTATGGGAGAGAAAAGAAAGACTGAAACCAGGAACAGAAGTGGGTTTTATGGGATAAAACTGGATGTGGCAAGTCGGGAGCAGAGATGGCTAGGAAAGGGGGTTGAGAAAAGAAAAAGGCACGCTGGGAACTTCCTTAGCTACTGTGGCTATGGTTTTAGCTGGTGGGAATTAGCAATACCCTGAGGGGATAAAGTGGTGGGGAGGACACCTTTAGTCATTTATAAGACAAAGCAGAAGATTGGTATGTAGATAAAGGGACTGGCCATACTAGCATAGGGTGGTTTGTGGGCCCTGTCTAACTCAACCACATCTTCATAATTTCCCAACAAATGATGGTGTTTTAATGCAAGGCATGCTGGGAAAATCTTTTTGAGGATTACCTTTAGGCCCTGTCTATGAACCATGAACAGATAGCAACACCATTAAACTCAACCATACCTCAGAAACTCAGTTTGTGTTGGCAGGTAGGGAGGGCAAGAGAAGGGGATCAGGAAAGGCCAGGTAGAGGCAGCCCTGGGCACAGTCATGGAATTGTGGGAATTCTATTTTAAGGGCCCCCTTCTCATATAGAAGTTGCCTTCTCTGGTTTAATATGTACTTGAAATTGTCAATTGAATATTATTTGTGTTACCCAAGGTTTTGGTCATTCTGCTTCCTCTGACCAGCCCCAGGAAAACTTTTAACCCCATATCTCCACAGATATGTGTATTTTCACTGGAACATCAATTCTCACTGTCTCACCCCCCTACCCCCCCATGACATTTCTAGAGAGAGTTTGGATCCTGCTGGGAAATACAAGTTTGTAATTTTAACAAGTGAAACCAGAAGCTATGCCATCCTAGGGGTGGCAGTCAATAAGGAAACTGGCTCTGGTGTTTCACATTGTATTGCTGGTGTGGAACTTCTGGGAACAAATTCATTTTCCTCTATTTTGTGATACCATAGAGTGGTGTGCACAGCTGGAAGCAACTTTAAGAGTTAATCTGGCTTGGTATTTTGTACCAAAACAAAAGACTCTGTGGGAAGGAGTGGAAGGGAGGAAACTGGGGGCAGAGGTATTGGGGTCCTGGTACATGATGCTGGAGAAAGACCTCAGTTGGGGGTGAGAGTGTTTTGCAGACACCTACCACAGGGAGATGAAAGCTTGTGCTCATGTATAAACAACTGTACTATAGATTATTAAACTACCTCCCACAATAAATAAATAAATAAATAAATAAATAAATAAATAAATAAATAACCACCTCAGTGAAATTTATTAAAGAGGTTAAGTCTTGGGGCTGAGTGTTGGAGCACTTGGTTGAGCACAAATACTACAATGTGCAAGCATGTGGGTTCAATCCCCCAGCTGGGTTCAATCTTTCCACCTGCGAGGTGGGGGGGAACCTTAGCAAGTTGTGGTGGAGCAGTGCTGCAGGTGACTCTCTATTTCTCTCCCTCTCTAACTCCCTCTTCCTTTCAATTTCTGGCTATCCAATAAACAAAGAAAAATAATTAAAAATTTGAAAGAGAGAGGTTAAGTTTTGTCAAAATACTAATTAGTCACATAACTATAGTTAGTGGTATTGTTAGTGAGTGACAATAACAAGCATGTAAATCTCAGCATAATAACCAGATTGGGAGTTCCAGGCACACTCCTGGAACTTCCATATATTTTCCCATCATACTTTACAGTATTCCCATGTGATGTCTCCTGTATTCCTATAACAGTTATCCTTACAGTACACACTGAGGAAAATTTACTGCTTCTAGTAGTGACTCTCAGACTTATTCAGTCATCATGATTACTTTGTAGAAAACAGATTACTGGGTCTCACCTACAGTTTTCTAATTCTGAAAACTTAGTGAGTACCAGAGTATTCCTATCAATAACAAATTCTCAAGTGATGCTGATGCAGGGACCACACTTTGAGGACTGCTCATACATATGTTTTATGAGTTTACGCATTTTTAGATCACTTGAATAACTTCATTCCCAGGAAGCTTCCTTTATTAGACAGTAAGTGGCTACATGAGAAATCCCAGACTTAAAAGATACTAGTTTAAAAGTATTTAAAGTGAATAATTACCTTCAGGGTGGTCTAGGTAGAAAGATTAAATAAATTAAGTTGAGTCAATAGGAGTTTAAGCATCATTTGTTAAAGCAGTGCTATTAGTTTTTCTTTTCCTAGTGGAAATTTGCTTCTTGTCACATAATCCTAATTAATTATTATATAAAGACCTGAAAACTTAGATGCACAAGGGAGTAATAATCTTATGTTTCATTAACCAGCAGCTTTGCAAGCCAGAACCAAGTGTGTAGAAAGAGCATGAACAACATGTATTGAGCAGAGCTCCCTCCCAGCTATCTGGAGGTCTATCCCTGAACTTCCATTAGTCAGTGAATGTGTTAACAGGGAGGCACATTTACACGCTTAAACATATTGTCTCTGTTCAATATAATTTTACTGGAGTTAGAGAATCAATATAAATTTCAGGAGTATTTATTATTGATTTTACAATATGCTTTGTAATTACTGAATCAATATAAAATTCTCAACTCATTAGGGGATTAGCTTTGCAAAAATCATTTATATTAATGTGTTTAACCAAAGGCATTGGAATCCCTTCTTTAAAAAATTACTTGTTTAATTACTTACATAAAAAATGAACAAATGCTGTGGACTCAAAGCTCACTTGACTTGATTTTCAGAGGGCATTTATTTGTGTCTTGCCTTTGATAGAACCTTAACAGATGTGCAATCAAATCATGATGTAGAACAAAAAAAGAATGCCCACCTTGGTAACTTGATGAAGAAAAGGAGAACATTGTTCTTGGAAACTGACATTTAGGTCTGGTAAATATTTATTTTCTAATTTAAATCAGAAGCTTTGAATTTTATGATTTACTAGTTGTTTCCGTGTGACGCCCTCTCCCTGGTAACATTTGGTCAACTAAGACAGGGTGGACACCTAAGCATTAAATAAATCCACATACCAGGTGGATTCCATACTTCTCTGGTAGTAGTTGGATTATGAATTCCTTGTTTCTGTGGTAATAATAGCAACATTCTCCCTATATCTCTGTGAATTAGTGGCACAGGTGTTTGCCCACTTGGTCCATGAAGAAACTGAATCCTGGGGGGCTGGGCGGTAGCAGCAGCAGGTTAAGCATACGTAGCTCAAAATGCAAGGACCGGCTCAAGGATCCTGGTTCGAGCCCCTGGCTCCCCACATGCAGGGAGTCTCTTCACAAGTGGTGAAGCAGGTCTGCAGGTGTTTGTCTTTCTCTCCCTTCCCCATCTTCCCCTCCTCTCTGGATTTCTCTCTGTTCTATTCAACAACAATGACATCATTAGGTGATGAGGGGCAGATCACCTTATGTGTATGTAGCAAAGATGGCTCAAGAACACCAGGTTCTTGTTTAGATAAGAATTGGACACTACCACATGGTGCAAAGCACAAGGACCTGTATAAGGATCTGGGTTTGAGCCCCTGGCTCCCCACCTGCAGGTGGTGAAGCAGATCTGCAGGTGTCTATCTTTCTCTCCTTCACTCTGTCCTCCCCTCCTCTCTCCATTTATTGCTATCCTATCCAACAACAAAGACAACAACAACAACAAAATGGAAAAAATAACCTCCAGGAGCAGTGGATTCTTAGTGCAGGCACTGAACCCCAACAATAGCCCTGGAGGCAAAAAAAAAAAAAAAACCCTCCAAGAGGTTACACCTCACATTTGCAGAGCACTTCCCTGTTGCAAACTTTACTTTAAACATTCATGGTGACCTTGGAACCCCAAGAATCACTCCCATAACCATCCCAGGTCACAAAGTCCCAGGTCTCCTGCTTTCTAGATCTTGAATCCACTTTTGAGAATTTTACAGCTCTTCCACTACTATCAGCATCATTCTGGTTTCCATTCCTGAAAATCAAAATAACCATGATCCCATCCTTCTACACAAAGCTGAAGAGTTTATACCACATCTTTTAATACAAAATCCTGGTTAATTTTCATTGTGTGTCTAACAGGCAGGCTAAATACAGATAGACAAGACCTCGTGCAGTTTACAGGAGTTAAGTGGGTGATAATGAACAATGATGGGAAATACAGTCCATTCACCCTGCCCTATTTCGTTTGCCATTTTCTTTGGAGAGAAATGGGGCCTTACTATTGACTCAAGAGATCAGGATTGGAGCCTGGTGGTGGCACATCTGGTTGAACTCACATATTACCATGTACAAGGACCCAGATTTGAGCACCTGCTCCCCACCAGCAGGGGCTACACTTTATGAGCAGTGAAGCAGGCCTTCAGATGTCTTTCTATCTTCCTTTTTACCTCCCCTTTTCCTTTCAATTTATTTATCTCATCAAATAAAAACTGAAAAGAAAAGTCTTGGGACATAATGGCGGAGGATCTAGTGGGGGGTTTAAAAGAAATAATATATGCGTTATTGTCTTACCAGAGGAAGAAAGAGAAGGAGGGGAAGAAAGCATTCTTCAGGACATAACTGATGAGAACTTCCCTAGTCTATACAACATAAAAGACATAAATGTTCAAGAATCCCAGAGAATCCCAAACAGAATTAACCCAGACTTAAAGACACCAAGACACATCGTATTTAAAATGGAAAGGAATAAGGATAAAGAAAGGACCCTGAAGGCTGCAAGAGAAAAACAAAGAGTCACCTACAGAGGAAAACCCATAAGATTAGCAGCAGACTTCTCCACACAAACAATTCAGGCCAGAAAAGAATGGCAAGATATCTATCGAGTACTCAGTGAGAAAAGTCTTTCAACCAAGACTACTGTATCCTGCTAGAGTGTCATTCAGACTAGATGGAGGCATCAAAACCTTCTCAGACAAGCAACAGTTGAAAGAATCAATTATCACCAAGCCTGCCCTGAAAGAAGTTCTGAAAGTTCTCCTATAAATAGTCAGACCACCATAAGTAGGCCATATATCAGAACACTCTAAAACTCTACAAGAATGGAGTTAAAATATCTTCAAGAACTCTGTGACCAGAAGAATAGCTCACTGATTTGTCATGTGGAAGACCCTGAATTAAGACTAGCTCCCACCACATTGAAGGAAACTCCAATGCTGTGGGCTCCTCTCTCCTCTCTCTCTCTCTCTCTCTCTCTCTCTCTCTCTCTCTGTCTTTCAGTCTCTATTTGAAAAAGTCACCCCAGAGTGGTGAAATCTTGGTGATGGCAAAAACAAACAAACAAACAGAAACAACTCTATCTTAGACATCTGGGGGAACTAGCTCAGTTGGTTGGAGCACAGGATTTGAAAGTATGTGGCCCTAGGTTCAAACCCTAGCACTGCATGTGCTTTTGCACATTAAATAAATATATAAAAAGAAAACCATAAAAAGTAACTTTATATTTAGATCAAAGTTCTAGTCTTGTCTTTTCAGGCTAACATCCATTTCTGGTTGGTGTATTGCAAGCACAGCATGTTTGTGTAGCTTTTTTTGAGATTTTATTTATTTATTAATGACAAAAATAGGAGAGACAGACAGGGAGAGAGAGAGAGAGAGAGAGAGAGAGAGAGAGAAAACCAGACATCACTCTGGTACATATGCTGCCTGAGTTTGAACTCAGGACCCTATGCTTGAGAGTCCAATGCCTTATCCACAGCACCACCTCCTGGACTACATGTTTGTGTAGCTTTGTCTGCAGCATTTATGCTTCTCTACATTCCAGAAATACTCTCTGAACTTTTGGCCCCAGGCCTCTATGCCTGGCAACTCCTCCTACACACTCACACCATTCTCATGCTGCTGGAAGACTGGAAAGTTAGTCAAGGTAGGGGCTTTCTAGAGTATGGATAATTCTATGCAGTTAATACCCCACCCCCATACCCCCACACACTGTTGAGGAAACCAGTAGAAATGCTTGCAGTGGGGTAGAGTTTATTTACTTCCTGGTCAGGAGATGGTCCTCTTTTGAAGAGTCATTGATCTGTAACTCTTGCCTACAAAGATATCCAAGCCATAAGCCCCAGCAACCCATTCTGGTCCTGGAATAGGAATGACAGGAATGACTGTGGCGCTTTTATACAACTACACAGTACTTTCCAATTTCTGTAATTCCTTCACATGTGTGGTTCTCCGTCTTCTCAGCCATCTCCTCATTTTGCTGGGCAAGTCATGATGCTACTGTTTTATTTATTTATTTATTTATTTATTTATTCATGCTTCCAGGGTTATTATTGCTGAGGCTCAGTGCCTGCACTAGGCTGCTTCCCCTACTGATGTGACAGCTTGATGGGAGCAGGGTCCTTGTGTCATGGACTTGTGTCCCTTACTAGTTTCACAGAATCTGAAATAGAGTAGACACTCATTGAATAAAGCAGGCAAATGGATGGCAGATGGACAGATATGTGGATTGGTGCGTATATGAATTACTGTTTTTGGTGTTTAAATATTTTTTATTAGTGATCTGATGGTAGTTTACAAGATTATAAGATTATAGGAGTATAATTCCACACTGCACCCATTATCAGAGTTCTGTGGCATTCCCCCTCACTCCCCACATAAGTGCCATAAGTCTTAGAAATAGTTTGGTCACTTTTTTTTTTTTTTTTGCAAGCTTATCTGTTTCAATTCTCTATATGCTACATATGAGCAAACTAATATTTCACTTCCTTTCTTAATTCACTAAACATCACCACCTCCAGTTCCATCCATTTTGATCCTGGACACAGGAACATCCTTTAAAATTGTAGATTCAATTCTATTGAATATATGTCCCATAACTTCATCCAGTGACTGATTTTCTGACCATAAGTTGCCCAGTCATGTTGTGGTCCCTGGTGTCAGTGTGGGCAGTGGCTTGCTGGCATGTGGAAGATCCAGTTGCTGTGTGGGTGATGGTGGTGGAGTGTGAGGTTCTAGTCTTGCCCTGGGTAAAGCCAGCTGCTCTTTATGCTTTGGTCTATTTGACTCTGCTTTCAAGGTCTCTCACCTCACTCCAGTGATTTTATTCTTTGTCCCATGTCATCCAAGTCTGTTCCCTGTCCCTGTGACACCATTCCAAGACTTTGAAATCCCAAAGTATGATGCTGAATTCCACTTCAACACAAGATTCAGCTGGGTGGATGAGAGGTATAAAAATCCAACAAGGGTTGAAAGTGCTACATGAGTGGAATTTCAGTCACCTGAGAGTGAGTCTGGTGGAGGGCACACATTAGCTGCTTCTGTAGAAATAAGGGCACTTTGGCTGCCATCTCAGAGACTTTTCCTTGTAAATGAGTGCCACCACCAGCTGCTTGGCATGTTGTCCTTATACCCACCGTGTAGTTGCCAAGTTGTCAGTGTGTTGAACTGGGGGTAGCAAGGGTGCTGATATAATTAACCCCTGCCCTGGTTGTACCTTGCCCTGGCGTTCCCCCAGAGAAACTTGGCTTCTGCTTTCTCCAGGGAGGATGGATTAATCTGGAAATCATGGCTGACAGGCTAGGGAGGGGAAGATGCTCCCAAGGATGAGAGTGAGTGGGACTGGGCTACAGATGCATGGATGTCAATACTCTACATGTCCAGCCTTTGAATTTAAGTCCTAAATTCATCTAAATGCATCTTTGAATTCTTTTTAATTTAAAAAAATCATTTATTTATTATTAGACAGAGACAGGGAGAAGGTGAGGGAAAGGAGAGATAGAAAAGGTAAGAGACAGAGAGACACTAGTAGCCCTGCTTCACCACTTGTGAAGCTTTTCCCTCTGCAGGTGGGGACCAGAAGCTTGAACCCAGGTCCGTGCACACTTTACTATATGCACTTAACCATTTGCATCACAGCCTGGCCTCTCCATGTTGGAAATTATCTGTTCCATGTGCTTCAAGTCATTTTTGTCTCCCAGTAGCTTTAGCATAACATTTTAAATATAATTTAATAAAGAAAACATTTGAAGTCATACCAAGAACTTCATATTTGCACATTAGAATTTTATAATTGCACACTAAAATACGTGATTTCTTTATAATTGATAATAGGTGCTCTCATTATTTTCTGTTTAGTTTTCATGATTTCTTTTCTCTCTTTCTTTCTTTCTTTCTTTCTTTCTTTCTTTCTTTCTTTCTTTCTTTCGCCACTAGGGTTAGCTCTGGGGTTTGGTGCTGGCACTACAAATCCACTGATCCATTTCAATTTTATTGGATAGGACAGAGAGAAATTGAGACAGTAGGGGGATACAGTTATCGTGGGTTGTTTAAAGAAACAGATCCTGCTTGGTAACTCTGTCTTGGATTGCCTTTATTGGGGGGGACTAGAAAGTAAAACCAGTCTTGGAGGTGCTAGAGTAGAGCCACAGACAAGAAGACCTCTTGGGGACTTCTTGGCAGTGGTGCTCAGAGGCTGGTCAGAATCCTGACAAGGCAGTGAAGTTCCTGAGTATGTTGGGGTGACAGGCCATCACTTTCACTTTCTAGACTGTTGGTGTCAGCAGGAACCTAGAAAGAAGTTAGTCCAAATTTTTCACTGTACGATAATGAGGCCAAGGTATTGCTACACTACCTCTTCTCCTTCTCTAAGGATGATACATCTAAGGATGATATTTTCTTTATTTTTTATTTTTATTTTATTTTTAAAATTTCTTTACTGGGGAATTAATGTTTTACATTCAACAGTAAATACAATAGTTTGTACATGCATACAAAACATTTATCAACTTTCCATATAATAATACAACCCCCACTAGGTCCTCTGTCATCCTTCTTGGACCTGTATTCTCCCCCCCACCCCCACCCCCACCCCACCCCAGAGTAATTTACTTTGGTGCAATACACCAATTCCAGTTCAGGTTCTACTTGTGTTTTCTCTTCTGATCTTGTTTTTCAACTTCTGCTTGAGAGTGAGATCATCCCATATTCATCCTTCTATTTCTGACTTATTTCACTTAACATGAATTTTTCAAGGTTCATCCAAGATCGGCTGAAAATGGTGAAGTCACCATTTTTTATAGCTGACTAGCATTCCATTGTGTATATATACCACAAGTTGCTCAGCCACTCATCTGTTGTTGGACACCTGGGTTGCTTCCAGGTTTTGGCTATTACAAATTGTGTTGCTAAGAACATAAGTGTACACAGATCTTTTTGGATGGGTGTGTTGGGTTCCTTGGGATATATCCCTAGCAGAGAAATTGCAGGAGAATAGGATAGGTCCATTTCTAGCCTTCTGAGAGTTCTCCAAACTGTTCTCCACAGAGATTGCACCAATTGACATTCCCACCAGCAGTGCAGGAGGGTTCCTTTGACCCCTACACCCTCTCCAGCATTTGCTGCTATTACCTTTTCTGATGTATGACATTCTCACAGGAGTGAAGTGGAATCTCATTGTTGTCTTTATTTGCATTTTTCTGACAATCAAAGACTTGGAGCATTTTTCCATGTGTTTCTCAGCCTTTTGGGTCTCTTCTGTGGTGAATATTCTGTCCATGTCCTCTTCCCATTTTTGGATGGGGTTATTTGTTTTCTTGTTGTTGAGTTTGTCAAGCTCCTTATATATTTTGGTTATTAGCCTCTTGTCTGATGTATATCATGTAAAGATCTTCTCCCATTCTGTGAGGGGTCCTTTGGTTTGGGTAGTGGTTTCTTTTGCTGTGCAGAAGCTTTTTAATTTGATGCAGCCCCATAGGTTTATGCTTGCCTTAGTCTTCTTTGTAATTGGATTCGTTTCATTGAAGATGTCTTTAAAATTTATGCGGAAAAGAGTTCTTCTGCAGAGCTTGTGTTCTTAGCTCAGCTATTTCAGCTTTCAGCTCTCTAATGACCTTGAGATAATTAGTGTTTTCTTCCAGGGTCTCATTGATTGTGTCTGCATTTCTGATGACAATTATTTCAAACTCTTTACTCACTCCTGTGAATATTTCCTTAACTAGTGTTTGGATGTTGACATCATTATTTTGTGCTTCAGTCTTTGGGGGGATTTTAGTTGGACTCTTGTCCTGGTTCATGTCTCCAATATTTTCCTTGTTGGTTTAACCATTTTATATAGTATGTTATGAGGTCCCTCTCTCAGTACTTTTCAAATTACTGATCACTCTTGCCTGGATTGATTTGTATCTAATTAAGGTAATTAAAGGGTTCACAGCTGTGGGAATTGACAGTTGTTTCAATAGTATTTTAATCCCTGAGTTGGAACTCAGTGGTTTAAAAGCTTCTTTTGTTCTTTTTTTTTTTTTTTTTGGTCTTCCCTTTAGGCTATCGGAGCCTGAGGACTTTTAAAGTATAAGTAGGCTTCTTAGCTTAATCACTGACTCCTGACCAAGAGATAAAGCAGGGTGGGGCAGAGATAATACAGTGGTTATGCAAAGAGACTCTCACAGACCTACTGCTAGGCCTTGGAGGTAAAGATCTTCTCCTGAGTTTCCTGGTTAATTCTCTGTTCCCTGGTGTCAGCACAAGGCCTCCCCCCTGCTGCTCCAGATTCTGAGGGCAGTGCCAATGGAGAGTCACGGTTGCATTTGGTGAGTCTTAGGAGAGTCCTTTCCTCCCTACAGCTGTCCCCTTGTTGGTGAAAGAGACTAAAGGTGGTGTCTCAACTGGTAAACTGCTGGACTGTTACCGGCCACTTAATCTCTCCCTAGGCTCCTCGCTGTCCAGGAGCCACAGCTGTTTGCACTCACCGGTGATTTGGTGGGTTCCTGAAGTCATTCTTTTTCTGTCTTGTTGCAGTCCCTGGGTCTCCTTTGGCATTCCTACTTGACCTGGGAGAGGAAAGGAGAGAAACACAGCTGCTGCTGCTCCATAGCCCCACCTCCAGAAGTCTCAGGATGATATTTTCTTATGAGTTGCATGTGCTACTATAGGAATCAATTCAAGGCCACAGAGAAAAATCCATGGTTCCCATTAAGGAGTCAGGTGTGACATTTAAGTTAAATCACAGCAAATGAACACATATTTTTGACTTACAGAAGTAGCAATTTCATGTAGTTCAACCCACTACTTGGGGAAGCAAGACATATGAAAAAGACATCCGAGCAGATAAACCACACACACACATACACACACACACACACACACACACACACACACACACACACACACGGAAAAATTTGCAAGGATTACTGAAAAGCTGCCATAAGCATCTATCATTTAGAGACTTCTACTTAGTCTGAGGGAACTAGTAGAATCATATTTAGATTCAAGAATATGTTCTTGTTCCAACATATGAAAAGCATTTCTTCTAGTACCTGGCACATAGTAGGTGCTCAATGAGTTATTTCTGAACACATATTGTCTACTGATGTTTAGCTATTGACTCAGGATTCCACTAACTCAGTCTGTAATGGAAGCTGACCATGGCTTAATAGTCAGGTATTTTAATTTTCTCACATGAAATCTCAACCAGCTTGGGACATATCTATTTAAGCAAGTTAGCTGGAACTCTGTTAACCTTAATATGTGTCCCTACTGTCCCCAAATGATGGCTCCTTCTCAAAAGATCAGGTCCAAGTTCTTGGCATGGTCTTTTGCAAATTGAAAAAGGCACTGTGTTTTCTCTCTCTTTCTCTCTTAGGAAAACAAGAAGTTTACTGGATTCCTATTCACTAATTTTTTTTCACATTGAGTCGAGTTATACACCCAGGACCTCACATGCAGGATACTGTTGCATGGTCTCCTTGGCTCAGTGAGAGAACTGACCACCCATCATATTTCTATGCAATGCTAGGGCTCAAACCCAGAGTCTCATGCATAGAAAAGCATGTGCTCTACTGGGTGAGATCTCTCCCAGCCTATCCTCTAGACTTTGGTCTGTAACTTATCAGTCCAACCTGAGTCCTATGGTCAAGGGAGTGATCACTGACCATCCCTTAGCTTCAGGAAGTCTGAAGAGCTTCACCAAGTGAAATGAAATGTGTGTGTGAAAAACACATTTAGTAGCTGATGTGCATTGTATCCCTTAGCTGCTTCAAAATGAAAACCAGTTTCTGAGATATAAAAGCTAGAGATTCTAATTCAGAAATCTCTAAGTATAAGTTCTGTGTTCACCTACACACATATTTATTTATCCCTCCTGCAGATGTTCATGCAAAACTCAACTCTGTATTGTGGGACATGAGCTAGAAATGCAAAGGGGAGTAGCACAGTCCACATCTGTCCTTGAGGGCTCTGACACAGTCTCAGGACAGAAAGACCCACGCAGCAGTGCAGGAAGCTGATCCGGACAAGCAATTCAAGCAATCAGTGCCAAAACACTGAGAAAACAGAGAGTGAGGAAATGAAAAAGAAGACCTGTGGGACCGGAATAGGATGGTGGAACATGCAGGATGAAGTGATGAGGAAGGAGAGCAGTGGGGCCAGTATGTCTAGGTCAGCAGAATGAGACTGAGGTGCATGGCATGGAGTAGGGCAATCTGGAAAAAAAAAGTGATTGCTGAGGTGATAACATAAAGGTTCTGCAAAAGACTTTCATGTATGAGGCTTTGAGGGCCCAGGTTCAGTTCCCAGCACCACTATAAACCAGAGCTGATCAATGTTGTGCATAGTGATAAGTGACAGTTCAATCTCATCAGCTTGCATGTTTCAATCCAGTTTCCTCAGCACCATTTGTTGAAGAGACACTCCTTTCACCATTTAATGGTTTGGGGCTATAGACGTGTGGGCTTATTTCTGGATCTTCAATTTTTATTCCACTGGTCTGTGTGTCTATTTTGGTTCAATTCTTAGTTTTATATCTTTGTGAAAAAAAATCACTGAAGTTCTGTTTTATTATCCATGGAGTTCCAGCTTTTTATTTAATTTAATATTTTTTATAGCCACCAGGGATTTATTGCTCTGGGCCAATTTTCCAGATGGGGAGAGAAAAAGAGAGAGAGAGAGAGAGAGAGAGAGAGAGAGAAAGAGAGAGAGAGAGAACACTGAATCTTCATCCAATGTGGTGAACTTGTGTTTCATTCATGTCTCATAGATATGCTGATAACAGATGGTCTATTGTGTTGGCACTCTGGGTCAGCGTTTTTTCCCCCCAGATAGATGGAGAGAGACAGAGGTAAAAGAAAAAGGCACGATAGCACCAAAGCTTCCTCAAATGCAGTGGGAGTGGACCTCAGAACTGGACTGTGTGCATGGCAAAGCAGAAGCCTTCTTAAGTGACCTATCTTTCTGGGTCCATCTACTTGTTTTTGTTCTTTGTGTTTTCTTGCAGTTCCAGGGATCAAACCCAGAACCTCATGTTTTCTCTCTATCCACTGAGTCACTTCTTAGGCATCCTGGAACCTTTTATTCCCCCTTCATACATATATATACATATATATATATATATATATATATATATACATATATGTATAAACTGTCTCTAGAACATCGTGAAAATTGTGGTGATAACTGTGGGGAGGGGGAGGGCACAGAAGTTTAGTGGTGGATGAGGTATGGAACTGTACCCTATAATCTCACAATATTGTAAATCACTATTAATTACATATAAAAAGTGGCTTGAAAAAAATGTTTGTGCATGTAGGAGAGACAAAGGGACCAGAACATTGTTTTGTTCAATGGTTTTTTTCTTATGATGTTCTATATTGTTTGTGACTTGTTGTAATAGAGTGCCAGGAATTAATCCCAGGGTCTCATGCATGCAAGTCACACTCCCTACTGCCAAGCCATCTGCTTGGCCCCAAAGTGGAATCCTTTAATATATTTAAAATAGGTTAAATGTGACGCACCTAGGTACATAGTTACCTTTTCTGCCCACCTAGAGTTGGAAGGGGCTCTCAAAATTTGAATCAGAGGTCTGACTTCACAGATGAGAAAATGGAGACTTAGAAAGTCCAGATGATTGCTAATGACCGCTACCCTAGTTGATGTCAACATTCTGATCAATTTTGTTCCAGCAAGTAGAAGGTGACAGTGGAGTCCTCCCCAGCTATCCTGGGGAAAACAATTCTTTTTTAATTTAATTTAATTTATTTATTCCCTTTTGTTGTCCTTGTTGTTTTATTGTTGTAGTTATTATTGTTGTTGTTGTTGTTGGATAGGACAGAGAGAAATGGAGAGAGGAGGGGAAGACAGAGAGGAGGAAAGAAAGATAGACACCTGCAGACCTGCTTCACCACCTGTGAAGCGACTCCCCTGCAGGTGGGGAGCCGGGGTTCGAACCGGGATCCTTATGCCGGTCCTTGTGCTTTGCGCCGCCTGCGCTTAACCCGCTGCGCTATAGCCCGACTCCCAAAAACAATTCTTTATCCCACAACTACTCAAAGTTGCATTTCTTTCTGGGTTATTTTTTGGGGGGAGGGCTCTAAAGTGTATATTATTTAAAAAAATTATTGGATAGACAAAGAGTTAAGTTGGGGGGGAGGTAGAGAGGGAGAGAGACCAAGAGACATCTGTAGCCCTGCTTCACCACTTGTGAAGCTTTCCTCCTGCAGGTGGGGACCAGGGACTTGAACCTAGGTTCTTGTGTACTGTAATGTGTGCATTTAGCCAGGTTCATCACCACCTGGCCGCTAGCTGTATTTTATTTTATGTATGATTAATAGTGGGTAACAAGCTTGTAAGATTAAATGCATACTTCCACACCTCACTTACCACCGAGGTTCTGTACCCTCACTTTTCCACCTTCCAAAGATAACAGACAGTCACCATAGTCTTTAAAATATTTTTTTTTCAAGTTTATATGTATCAGTTTTCTAGATGCCACATATGAGTGAAACCATCCGGTAGTTGTCTTACATTTCTTTATTTTGCTAAGCATAGTAACTTCCAGTTTCATTCATATTGTCCCAAAAGACACAGACTAGTCTTTTTTGATTGCATAGTAGTATTCTTTTTTTTCTTTTTTCTTAATATTTATTTAATTTATTTATTCCCTTTTGTTGCCCTTGTTGTTTAATTATTGTAGTTATTGTTGATGTCATTCGTTGTTGGATAGGACAGAGAGAAATGGAGAGAGGAGGGGGGAAGACAGAGAGGGGGAGAGAAAGATAGACACCTTCAGACCCGCCTCACCACTTGTGAAGTGACTCCTCACCACTGGTGAGCCAGGGGTTGAACTGGGATACTTACACTTGTCCTTGCACTTTGCGCCACCTGCACTTAACCCGCTGCGCTACTGCCTGACTCCCTGCATAGTAGTATTCTCTGGAGTATACATCCTATAACTTCTCTAGCCAGTCATCTGTCAATTAGCATTTAGGCTGATTCCACTCTTTTCTTTTTCTTTTCTTTTTTTATTGGGGAGTTTAGTGGTTTACAGTAAATATACATGTGTGAAATTTCTGTTGTCTACAAAACTCTCTCACTCCTAGCCTAAGTCTTCCTCCAGAATCATGCACCAAGATGTGAAAGCCCCCTCCTGCCTCCAAGTCTTATGCTTTGGTGCAATGCACCAAACCCAGTCTAAGTTCTACTTTGTGTTTCCCCTTCTGTTCTTATTTCTCAACTTCTGTCCATGAGTGAGAGATCCAATAGGCATTGGTGTGTGTGTGTGGGGGGGGGCAGGGAACCCCTGCAAGGCGACCTTATTGGTCTTTCTCTGTAAAGATGTATTCAGGGAGCTCGAAAGTGGGTATTATTGACCAGATAGGTCTGCACAGCTATGTGTGTGGAAATCTATTTTTAGCACACTATTGATTCACACCAGGCAGCCAAAGCCTGGGTTAATTTAAATGCAAAGATTAAAAACATTTTGCAAAAGTTGTTGCAGGAAAAAAAAAGTTGTTGCAGAGTCCAAAGGGGTTTGTTTTCACTTTTAAGCAGAGCCTAATGTGTTTTGCTTTCCTTCTTTGTCTCCTATCAGTTGATCTAGCTAGAATCTCTTCTCTCTCTCTCTCTCTCTTTGTGCTGAGCCCCCAGAGATTTTCCCACCTCAGTACCCAGGCCATCTCCTCCCCAGTGGCTGGGAGTGCTGTTTACTGCTGACTCTCATCTGAATCTCTCTCTGGAATTGCTCACCTAAGGAGGGTCTGGTTCTCTTTGTCCAAGATCACATCCACTCCTGGTGGTCCATGTTGGGCTCTGAAGGTTTCAACCTTGCCTGTGTATTGACGAGGGGCTTTATGAAGATGACTTCACAGCTTATCTTCTCATTCTATCCACTCAGGCCCCTTTTGCCACTCTCTTAAATATGTTGAATTCCCCACAGATTTCTACTTCAGAACCTGAGACAACACTCAAACTTGGAAACCAATTAAACTCTTTCCTCTTCTGGTCTCCAAAAGCATAAAACAGCAACCACCCCAACTTTGCCAAGCTATAACTCACTCATCATAAAATGTTTTTTGTTTGTCTGTTTTATTGGGGGATTAATGTTTTACAGTTGACAGTAAATACAACAGTTTGTACATGCATAACATTTCCCAGTTTTCCACATAACAATACAACCCCCCACTAGGTCCTCTGCCATCATGTTCCAGGACCTGAACCCTCCATCAGCCACCTACCACAGTTTACTTTAGTGCAATACACCAACTTTAGTCCAAGTTCTGTTTAGTGTTTTCTCTTCTGATCCTGTTTTTCAACTTCTATGAATGAGATCATCCCATACTCATACTTCTGTTTCTGATTTATCTCATGTAACATGATTTCTTCAAGCTCCATCCAAGATGGGATGAAAATGGTGAAATTACCATTTTTAATAGCTGAGCAGTATTCCATGGTGTATATAGACGACAATTTGCTCAGTTATTCATCTGTTGTTGGACACCTGGGTTGTTTCCAGGTTTTGGCTATTAAAAATAGTGCTGTTATGAACATAGGTATACACAAATCTTTTTGGATAGTTTTTTTTGGTTCCTTAGGATACATCTCCAAGAGAAGAACTGCAGAATCATGGGGTAGGTCCATGTCTAGCCTTATAAGAGTTCTCCAGACTGCTCTCCACAGAAGTTGGACTAATTTATATTCTCACCAGCAGTACAGAAGGGTTCCTTTGTCCCCACACCTCTTCAGCATTTGTTGCCACTGTCATTTCTTATGTATAACATTCTCACAGGAGTGAGCAAATTGTGGTCTATATACACCATGGAATACTATAATTTGCTCAGTTATTCATCTGTTGTTGGACACCTGGGTTATTTCCAGGTTTTGGCTATTAAAAATTGTGCTGTTATGAACATAGGTCTACACAAATCTTTTTGGATGGTTGTGCCAATCATGAAGCTTTCCTGCTGTAGGTGGAGACTGGGGATTTGAACCTGGGTCCTTGTGCACTGTAACATGTAATCAACCAGGTGCGCTACCACCCAGGCCCCTATAATAATCTTACTCTTACTTATTATTTATTTTTAAAATTTTATTTTATATGGCAAATGCATAGGGATTTATGCTTATATAATAATCCAGGCCCATACTTGGAGAGAGGTAGGGAGAAACACTAACATACTGATTCACTTTTCTTTTTTTTTTTTTTTAATTTTTTATTTAAGAAAGGATTAATGAACAAAAACATAAGGTAGGAGAGGTACAACTCCACACAATTCCCACCACCCAATCTCCATAACGCACCCCCTCCCATGATAGCTTTCCCATTCTCTAGCCCTCTGGGAGCATGGACCCAGGGTCATGGAGGGTTGCAGAAGGTAGAAGGTCTGGCTTCTGTAATTGCTTCCCCGCTGAACATGGGTGTTGACTGGTCGGTCCATACTCCCAGTCTGCCTCTCTCTTTCCCTAGTAAGGTGTGTCTCTGGGGAAGTTGAGCTCCAGGACACATTGGTGGGGTCTTCAATCCAGGGAAGCCTGGCCAGCATCCTGGTGGCATCTGGAACCGTTTCCAGAAGATGTGATCCACTGATTCACTTTTCATGGATTTCCATTTGGTGATGACTGTTGTTCTCCAAAGTATAAGGTTCTGGGTCTTTGAATGAAGCATGTGCCCTATTCATAAGCTATCTTCCAGCTCCTATTTATTTTTAATTTACATGATTATATAAGTTTCAGAATACCTATGATAGGTGATCTTTTAGCCTCCTTGGAAAACTTACAATGAGAGAAGTTTATGACCCTGCAATTCAACCTACTTTCACTGGTAAGCAATTCAGATTTTCTTGGAAATTTTTATATATGTTACACTCAACATGCATAGAGCCTAGCCCTACCATTTGGAGCCTTTCACAATCCATTAAACTCATCAGTAAAACTTAGGTTTGTGGTAAAAGGGAGAAGCTGGGCCATGGTAGGTGGGGCTGATGGTACACTAGGGCAGTGAAAGTAAAAATCTTCTTTCAGCAGTCAGAGGGTCAAGGGAAGAAGGGTATTTTTAAGGTACAGTAAGATAGGCAATGGGACTGAGATATAGGCTAGTAATGATGGTCATAGAAGAGAGTCTTTTAAGTTTACTGGATCTCAGCTACACATGTTCACTCTCTCCCATGGGAGGCAGCATGGCCAGTCCTAGGGAGTGAAGCAGGCACCAAGAACACAGAGGATACACAGAAGATAAGAGAGAGGTTGGAAAAGAAGGCACAGGAAAAGATACCAACTTCCATGCGGCCCAAGCTTAAACCTATCAGCTTGATGTCAGTCTTCTACTAATTACATTCATCAGCCGTAGCTGTATGCTAATTATGTCCCCAAATCCTATTGAGCCTGCACGATATGTCACAATTCCCCACTTCTCAGTATAAACATGGACAAGTTTCTCAGAGTCTGTAAGAGTAGAGGAGAATAAACAAATTTTCTGTACTTTTAGGGTTCCCTCTGCAAGTCCTGACTTCACCCCCTAAAGTGTGGTCACAATAACTGGGTATCAGATGAAGGCTCTGTGAGCCTACATACACACCTGTGGTCTTATCCTCTGTGTCTTGCCCAGAGATGGTCCACTGCTTACTGGAAACTCAGATCAGAGACTAACAGAGGTAGCCCAGAGTTCAGGTGGTTCCTGGGTGGTAATCATGGTGTATCCAGGGTGCCGGAATACTGCAGTGCAGGCTTCAGTTAGTCTTGTTCTTGTGAGGAGTTTGCAGAGGAAATGTTTAACTGCTCATTATGGGTCCAAATAAGACCTGTGAATAATAAGCTAAAAACAAACACGCCCTAGACCTTAAGTTAGTAATTTTATTGACTTCAATCACAAAGAGGCTAGACATATCATGAAGAACCTTTAAAAGAAAACAGAGTTAAATCAAGATAACACATTTTTAGGGCTTTTTTTTTTTTTTTTTTTTTGGCGATGTCATGGATAATATAGCACCTGCTGGAGAAAAAAAATAGAAGCTCTATGGAGAAAAGTGGTGTTTAGCAGCTGTCTGATTAGAAGGATACAGCACAAATATTTTAAAATATGGGGGCTGGTGCGAAGCACAAGGACCGGCATGAAAATCCTGGTTTGAGCACCTGGCTCCCCACCTGCAGGGGATCACTTCACAGGCAGTGAATCAGGTCTGCAGATGCTTATCTTTCTCTCCCCCTCTCTGTCTTCTCCTTCTCTCTTGATTTCTCTCTGTCCTATCCAACAACAACAGCAATGACAATAATAACAACAACAACAACAAGGGTGATGACAAGGGCAACAAAATGGGAAAAATGGCCTCCAGGAGCAGTGGGTTGGTAGTGCAGGCACCGAGCCCCAGAAATAATCCTGGTGGCAAAAAAAAATTAAAATATATAAAGCCCTCTGTATTGCCCTGTTTCTGTTTGAGAATTATTCCTTTAACAGTGAATTACAGTGTTCCATAATCACTCATCTAGTGGGGAAGTAAGGAATGCCAGTTACATGCTTAGAAGAAGTAAGCTGGATGGAGGGAAGATAGTATAATGGTTATGCAAACAGACTCATGCCTGAGACTCCAAAGTCCCTGGTTTAAGCCCCTGCACCACCATAAGTCAGAGATGAGTAGTGCTCTGGTAAAAAAAGAAAAAAAAAACTATAATCTAGAAGCGTATTCAGAGCCATTGTCAGTCTAATAGTATAAGGAATACCTTTAGTGGCAAAGACAGAGGTGTTCCCGAACATGGGTTGCTTTCTGTGTGACAGGTGGCATGTATAAAGCCTGCAACAGTGTCCACAGAGATAGGAGCGAATTTCAATTTACTAGACTGAGGTATGTGTGAAACATCCATTTGCCACAATTCATTGCTAGAAAGTCTTCTGAGATAAATATCCATAGATGGGGAATAGTCACAAGTGATAGCTTGCCAGTCTAGGCATGATAGAACAATGGCTTGTGCTTGTACCAGAAAAATAGCAAATCATTTAACTAGGGCTTAGAACCTTGGTGAAAAAGGAGTTGGAATTAGCAGCGAAATTTAAAGTAGCACAGAGTGCTAGTGTATATGTGCCATGATCCCTAGGAGGATCATTGATGGTCTTTGTAAATAGGATGTAGGGATTAATTGTGCAGCTCAGGTGCCCTGGGGAAAATGACAGATGTTAATGTGTCCCTCACAGTCTGTATCAATAATTCCAGCATGTACTTGAGCACTAGAGAGGTTAAACTAGAGTGCCAGAGCAAAACATCAGTAAAACATTTAGGGAGAGGATCCCAAACACTGGTAGATAGAATTTCTGTTTTATCCCTTTCAGTTAAAAAGCATGGGAGTGCAGTACAATCAACAGTAGCTTCTAGAACAGATTTGAGTAAATACATCTGGGATAAATGTAAATGAAGACATATATACACATCCCACTATTCAAATAAATCATGTCTCCATAGAGAAACTAGAAGGTTCAAGACAGAGGGGCACAGTGAGGCAACTTGTTATGGTTCGTGCCTGTAATAACTGACCATCATGCCACTGCCTCTCTCCCCACCCCTAAAGTGGGACACTTGGCTGCGTTCGGTATATTTAGTATTATATCACTCACCGAAATTCCTTAATGATTTGACTAGACAGTTTGCAGTTACATTTGCAAAACCTCTTAGAATGCAGGGACACAAAACATCTAGGTCAAGATATGCACACACATTTCATTTTGAAAGATTTCCATGGGTATTTAATATGGCTCTTCTTCCAAGGTCTCTCCTAGGATCTATTCATCATTGCTGTTCTTTTTTTCCTTCCTTCCTTTTTTTCTTTTTCTTTTCTTCCTTCCTTCCTTCCTTCCTTCCTTCCTTCCTTCCTTCCTTTCTTTCTTTCTTTCTCTCTTTTTTCTTCTCTCTCTTTCTTTCTCTTTCTTCCCCTCTCTTTTCCATTTTATTGGGGTTTTACAACCACCATCACTTTCATTCCAGTAGAACAGCCATGTGAAACAAAAACCCAAACAACACTGTGTAGAGTGCACCCAGGTAGTGGGGGACGAAGGCTGAAGGCTCAACTTTGCCTGTAGATGGGACTGGGGACTCAAGAACTCACAGAGCTGATGGCACATAGAGTTGTGTGTCTACAACCTTTGCCTAGTTCTTTGTAGGGCTCTCACATTTTCTGACTGGCTTAGTATATAACCTCAGTGCTAGTCACACACTCAGTGAATGCCTGGGGTCCAAAAGATAACTTCTGACTAAGGTTACCTAAGCACCAGGTAGGTAACAGCCACATCACCCACTGCATCAAGTTGGCCCCAGGAATGCCTCCAAAACAAGCTGAAATCCATAAGGCATGGAGCTCCCAGCCAACCCTGAGGGTAATTTCAGTTCTCCAGGTAGTGAGCTTTACATAAGGCCCACAGGTCATAAACCACCCTAACAGGCATAATGACTTCGCACTCCACCTGAAGGGGCTCATTGCAACAAGGTAATGGCTCTTGCAGATGCCTCTAGCTTTAACTATGGGAACACCCGCTTTATAGCACCACCTGAATGATCTACATGCTGCTCTCATTGATGGCAATTTCAGGAGTGATTTGGCTTCTGTCTTCTGTGCATGTATGTCTACAGAGCATCCTGAGAAACTTTGGCACTGAGAACATGGGAAGAGGAGGGAAGGTCACGGCTGCAACACTAGTAATGGATAGACCCAGGCCCTTGTGTCATAATCCTCAGGTGTTCACAGTAATCAGAGGGACAGGATTAGCACCCACTCTGCACTCACTCACTAGCTCATTCATGCACAGGTTTGTTTATTTAGTCCTATGTTCATTCACTCACTCATAAGCCCTAAACCAGCCATGCTGTTTACCAAGCACAATACTGCAGGTCAAGGATACAGAAAGAAAGGGGGCAGGGCTGCCTTTTAAAACCACACAGGAGAGAGGGTGGGGGGTGGTGGTGGTGGCTGAAAACATGGTGAGTAGGGTCTGACTATCAGCAAGAGACAGTTGTATAGTAACTAGTTAATATCTGAATATTTACCCCAGTCAAGTCAGCAGATGCTACAAACCAAGGCTTCAAAAGCACAGCTAGGGTCAGATGATGGTGCACTTGATGACCACGTGGGTAGATCTTGGTGCCTGATACTTGTTCATGCACTTACTCACCTCCCATCAACTCCAATATTTTACAACTGTTATCAACCCCTGTATTTGATTGTTGCCTCAGAGATGGCCTAGAGGATCCTTGAATGCTGGGACTTTGGCATTTCTTCTCAATGCCTGGCACAAAGTGAATACATAGAAAGGACTCAAAGTTCAGTCTCACTTTCCTGCCCTGGGCTCTTCTTAGCAGAGATTTCAGTCTGTCTGTGGCAATCCTCCCATCATGGCTTTATAGTGGTCTACTTATTCATAGCTTTAGAGTGGTCTATTCATGGCCACACTTGAGAAGCAGTGCCTTTATTTAACAGTGGCATCACCTATTATCACAGATCCAGTTTGCTGCTGCTGGAACAAAATCTGTTCCCTAATAAGGTTATTGGAATGGCCATCTCATTCTGATTCATTCATCTCCCAATCCCATCCCCCATCCCATCTCTTGATATGTTGAGTTGGCCGGTGTGGCTCACTCTCATAAACACTTTGGTGGCAGCCCCAGTTGGCCCATGGGATCTCCCTTTTCTGAGTTTGCAAAGAATGTGCACAACTAGGATGTCTGAGGATGAGTAAGGTTCTGGGGAGTGGAGTGAGTGTGACTCCAGCAGGTGGTAGGCTAGCAGAGAGGAAAAAGATCTTTCTTGAGTCCTGGATGTCCCCAGACAGGTGAAGTTTTGTGAGCGGTGAAGTAATGCTGCAGGTGACTCTCTTTCTCTCTCCTTCTCCGTCTCCCCCTACTCTCAATTGTTGGCTGTCTCTACCCAAAAAATAAAGATAAAATAATAAAAAAGTCTTGTATCCTCCAGAGGATGGGAAAGAGCAGTGTCACCTGTCATTGATTTAAGCACCCCTCTCTGTTCAGCATGCAAGACTCAGCTCAGATATCTTTTCCTCCAGGAAGTCTTTCTGGACTGTCAGTTCCCCATCCTTGAGACTTTGAACTTACCTTTTTTCGCATTGAAAATATAAACCCTACCTCTTTGCAATGAACTTTGCTGATTTATACTTGGTTTTCCATTAATATTTGAGGATAGAGACAGTAAAAATTAAAAAACATTGTTTTATTTCCACTCCAAAATAAATATGCTTACTGAAAAATGTAGTGCAAGAAAAATCAGTAAATGAGAAAATGTTGTTTCTGGATGAAGAAAATATTCTCTCTGTGTCCCCCAAAGTCTACATCCCTGGACCTTGGTTTGACGATAATGCAATGTCAGGCTGTGCACAGAAAGAACTGTATGTAATGTGTTAACTAGAAATTTTGTCAATCCAGAAAGACAAGCTAGTTGCAATGGCCAAGAACATAGTTTCTTGCCACTGAAGCCAGAAAGAAACTTTTCCTGTAGACTCTCCTAAAGAAGAAGCCATGTGACACGGTGGGGCAGTCACCTCTATCATTTCTTCGCCTTAAAACTGAAGGGACACATTTTGATCACTAGTCAATGGCCAACAATGCAATTTTTTAAAATTAGTGATTTAATAATGACGGACAAGATTGTGGTATAAGAGGAGTACAATTCCATATAATTCCCACCACCAGAGTTCCATATCCTCTCCCTTTCATTGGAAGTTTCCCTATTCTTTATCCCTCTGGGAATATGGACCAAAGATCTTTATGAGGTAGAGAAGGTGGGAGGTCTGGCTTCTGTAATTGCTTCTCTGCTGAACATGGGCATTGACAGGTCAACTCATACCCCCAGACCGTTTCTCTTTCCTTAGTGGGGTAGGGCTCTGGAAAGGTGTGGTTCTGGGACACATTGGTTCAAGTTGTCAGTCCAGGGAAGTAAAATTGGCATCATGGTAGCATCTGCAACTTGGTGGCTCAAAAAGCATTAGGTTATAAAGTAGAACAAACTGTTTAATAATCAGGAACCTAAAGGTAAGAATAGAGCAGATGAAATTTGGGGTCTCCATTTTGGAAAAAGCTAGAAAGTCTATTTTAGGTTTATTCCAAGGGGCTTATAACTTTACTAGTTTTTGGCTGAGCCCAGCAGCTAACATGCAGGTGGACTAGATAACATTATCTGGAAGATGGTGCCAGAATTGAGGATAGGACCAGGAAGGTAGATAAGGACAAAGAGTAGCTCCCAAATTTGGGAAAAGTATACAAATACTATTAACTATAAACTCCTTTGATCTGACCTTGAGCCTATGTCTATTCATATTTCACACAGGAGCCTGTGCAACCTCTGTATCATTCTTTTTGGTGGCAGTGTTTCTACAATGACATGAAAACACATGGCCTATGCGTTCAGACTTTTGATGATTCTTCTCTATGTTGGTCAAGGTTTGGGTGTTTGGAGCAGGATCCTTAAGCTCATCTTTACGAGTCCTATAAAGTCGTACTGTTGCATGCACAATTTTTGAGTGCGTGTTTATGTACATTTAATTAATCAATTAATTAACTTATCAGATAGAGACAGAGAAATTGAGAGGGAAGGGGAAGATAGGAAGAGAGAAAGAGAGACATTTGCAGTTCTGCTTTACTACTTGTGAAGCTTCCTCCTGTAGGTGGGGACTGGGAACTTGAACCTGGGTCCTTGCACATTATAATATGTTTATGTGCATTTTTTTCTGGGTGAGAATTCATATCCCCCCCAAAATTTTCAAAACCACTGGATTAGAGAAATGGCTAGACTGCAGCTCTATAGATTCTTTAACAGGAGTTAGGGACTATCTTATTGATGAGTAATGGGGAGGAAGTAGGTATTACAAGTGGGACAAAGATGAGTAATTGAATGGGGCTGGAGTTTATGGTTTTCAGTGAGAGTGAATCAGCATGCATACTGGAACTGAAGATCAGAGCTGCCACCTGCGTTTATGGAGCAAATGAATGGAAACAGCAATACCTAGTGAAAATGACGTGGTCAGAACCAGCATGACTGGAGAGCACTCCACAGTGGACTCCCTCAACACCCCTCCCAGAAGAGGAGCCTGTGGGGAGGGGAGGCAGATGGAGGCTCTGAAGGAAAATGTCTTCCTAATCCAAAGTGCCTTTAATCAGCTGATTGATTAACAAGTGTCAGTAAATAAACTCCAATCAAAAGATGCCCCAAAGAACTCCTGTGCCTCTCTCTCTCTCTCTCTCTTTCTCTCTCTTTTTTTATTTCTGAATGAAGATGTAAAAATGTGCTATCATCCAAATGAGACTAGGGAAGATGATTAGATGTTATTTACAGGCAGGTCAAGGGGCAGATGAAATCTCCCACCTGACCCAGGAACTCTTAGACAGATGTTACTTTGTCATCAGGATCACCATCTTCCTGCCACAGAGGGAGGCCTCCGGTGCTGAGGCAAGCAGGGATTCCTTTTTTCCGTAATTGTCGATTACAGGAACTTGAAAAAGTCGGCTATACTCAATACAGCAGGACTCAGGGGGCTTATCTGTAATGTGAGCCACAGATTTTTTTCAATGGCTTAATCAATCAGCAGCTAGCTATTGATTGCCTACTGTGTGCAAAGGTAGTGCATGCAGAGGGAGTGTTGGCTCAGCTCTGCCAAGCTTGCATTTGGTGCAGGACAGTGAGCTGTGCTCCCCTTCTGTGAATGCAGCCCAGATGCATCAGGTTTGAAGTGGAGCCCAGGACTCTGCTTTGCTAGCAACATGGGAGCTCCCATACTCTCATACATGGGAGCAGTCAGTGGGGAGGTTGCTGGTGACAGGAGCTCGGAGCTCGGAGCCTGGTGCTCAATAAATCTCTAACTAGCTATGAGACCTTCGCCAAGTTACTTCTCCCTGAATTTCTATTTTCCTTTCCATGAAACTAGAGGGTCTCCTTGTGCAGGTCATGCAATGCACAACTCCTCCATGAGCACCACTGGCATGGGCTGCAGGGAGCAGCACCCTCTGGAGTTGTGTGGGATATGGCTGGCCCAGATATTTGCGGGGTTCCTTAACTCACTGTTATATGTGCTTGTGAAATACAGTAGTAAAATACAGTAGTTTGTACATGTGTAACACTTCTCAGTTTTCCATATAACAGTTCAACCCCCCACTACGTCCACCTCTACCTTCCTTCCTTTCTTCCCTCCCCCATCTTTCTCATTTTCTCCTCTACCCCTATCCCTTAGATATTGAGTGGCAGAGAGAAAGTGAAAGAGACCACAGCACTAAAGCTTCTTTCTATGCCTTTGGTTCCTTCCCGGTCATGCACATGACAAAGCAGTACACATGCAAGTGAGCTCTTTTGCCTGCCCTATAGCACCAACTTTCATGTCTAAGGTTCCAGAGACTGCAAACTGAATTCCTTGTACTGTCTTATGCCAAAGTTGAACTCTGGTTCTTTCTCTTCCTCAATCCTTCATTGTTTGTCCATTCTCCCTCTCTCTATAAACAGACCAACAAATAAAGCTTTAAAGTAAATAAAGAAATAAACCAATATCTGAGTACCTGCCTTCACGATCTGACATAATGAGCCAAGGATGGAGCCTAGGCATTGGCATTGTTTTATGAAGTTCCCAAGAGATTAAGAGATGTCTCTCCAGGTCCTTCCAACTCCAGGTTCTGTGGTTCTTCCTGTTATTCCAGAGCTGTGCCTACAGAACCCTGATTGCTCAGCTCAAGGTGATCAGAGGGGAGAAGGAGCATGCAGAACAAAGAGCTCAGAGGTTGCCTTGGATTCTTGGATTAGGTTAAGACAGAGTGATGACTGAGGGAAAGTCATTCTAGGTGGAGCTGGAGAACAAAGGTGCAGAAGAGACCCCTGCAATGGTGGTTTCTGCTCACTGTACACACTTCTGTCTGAACCCTGCTGGTTGTAGGCCAGTGAACTGTCCTTTAAGACTGAAAACCAGGAGTTGGGCAGTAGCGCAGTGGGTTAGTGCAAGGACCGGTGGAAGTATCCTGGTTTGAGTCCTTACCTCCCCACCTGCAAGGCAGTCGCTTCACAGGCTGTGAAGCAAGTCTGCAGGTGTCTATCTTTCTCTCCCCCTCTTTGTCTTCCCCTCCTCTCTCCATTTCTCTCTGTCCTATCCAATAATGACAACATCAATAACTATAACAACAATGAAAAACAAGGGCAACAAAAGGGAAAATAAATAAATAAAATTTATATAAAAAGAAAAGACTGAAAATCACATCCATGATTTGCTACAAAATGGTGTGGGCTTGGAAGGAAAAGACAAAGGGTTTCTAACAGAGCCCTGATTCAGGCTGGGGGATGTAATAGGTAGTAAAACTGGGAAAAGGGGAGGAGAGGCACTCCTGTCTGTTTTGAGTACTTTTTCTTATTTTTATTTAAAACTTCATTATTATTTGTCGCCAGGACTATAGCTGCAATTCAGTGCCTGCATGACTCCATCAGTCCTGGTAGAATTTTTTTTCTTCCTTAGATAGCGGGTGAGAGATTTAAAGAGATAAAGAGGGAGAGACACAGAGACAAGTAGAGACACCAAGGCACTGTTTCACCACTTATCAGCATTTCCACTTCAGTCACTCTCAGGTGGTGATGTGGGACTTGAACCCAGGTTCACAGATAAGGCAGATAATGCATGTATTCTACCAGTTGAGCCACCTGCCTGGTCCATGTCCTGGGTGCCTTGTATCCCAAACTCAGAGAGTCCACACAATCAAGCTCAGATGGACTCACAGGACTGGGTGTGGGGAGTGGGTGGGGCTTTGGAGAGGTCTGGGCTTGTACGCAGCTGGGCTGGGACCTCTGCAAGACCCCATGGCCAGGTGAGTACTGGCTGCTTGAGTTGGTCCTCACTGGTCATGGACTAGATGAGCTAATGGCTGGACACCCTTAATTTTGAGGAAGGAGCAGATGAACTTGAGTACAGGAGGAAGGTAATTATTTCAGAGGCTTCTCTGTGTCCAAAGCACATACCTGCTTTTCTTTTCCTTGATAATCTTGCTCTTCATCCAAATCTGACTGTCTAATCCCCTTGCCCTCCTGTTTTATAGGTCTAGGCCAACAGAATGTGAGCCCCCAGAGAGATGGCTTCGTGCTTGGGGCTGTGGGTCCTCTCTCCTGCTCTTGACCTATGCTCCACTCCACCTTTTGCCAGCTCTCTCTGGGCATCTTAACTCAAATGGATCCTGCTGGCTTCTGAGCGGAGGTGGCTGCCCAAATCCAGCTAGTCCCTGTGATTGATGGCTCCGCTGAAGTTAAGGCAGAGACACTCTCTCTGGCTTTTGTATTAATGCTGGGTTATCTCCCACGTTATTGATTTTTTTTTTTGACTTTTGAAATTCCTCTTCTCCATTTCTGAGCCATTTCTATAAAAATGAAAGAAGAGGTGAGGGATGATGGCGCCCAGGCTTGACAAGCTTTGCTGACTTGCACTCTTGGTTGCTGCTTTCCATTAGGTCTTTCCTAGACTGTCAATTGCCTCTTCTGGGCAGAAATATATTTTCAACGTCGTATGAAAAGGTCCCTGCATGTCAACAGTAAAGACTGGCTACCACATTTACTCAAAGGATTTAACTTCTGGTCCTTAGTTCTTGAATCTGCAGGGACAACAAAATCTGGGAGTTTCTAGTTTCCCTTTCTCTGTGCTGCTCTGTCCTCTTTAAATACAGAAGCCTTCTGGGCTGGGGAGACAGCATAGTGATTATCAGAAAGTCTTTCATGCTTGAGGATCTGAGGTCCTAGTTTTAGTCCCCAGCACCACCAAACACCAGGGCTGAGCAGTGCTCTAGTCTCTCTTTTTCTGTATCCTTCCCTCAGTAACTCTGTATCTCTCTATCAGTCTCTCTTTCTAACTAAAACAAAATAAAATATATTAAAAAAAGACTTAAGTCTCCCTTTCTTTACTCTGTTTTCCCCTTCAACATGTTCCAATCCTACTTTTCTTCTCCTCACTCTTTTTGGCTCCCAGAGACACCATCAACATTGGGTGTAAATGACATAGAAGAGCTTTGAGGAGATCCTTGTTTGTGCCAGTTAAGGGTTTTATCTAATGCACAGTCAAAGATTTGGCCTTGACTTAGACCTAAATGAAGGCTAAGGGAGGTTAAGCAGGGGAGTTTCATGCATCTAGGCAAAAGAGGATTTAATTTTTTTTTTTTTAGAAAAGGAATATGGCATTCCTGATATTTACATTTTACCCCCTACCATAGCCTGTTTGTTCTGAAAGTACTTTTTTCAGATTGCAGGTTATTTGGGTCAGTTCAGGTAGCCAAGTCTTCCTCAGGCAGCCTAAACTATTCATTCATCCATTTGCCAGCAAGTATTTGAATGGAGGTAAGCCCACAACCCTACATTTCCTTCTCTATTTATTCTTCTTTCCACAAATATATGCAGGCACAGTGCCAGGCCCAGGGTGAATGCTGGAGATGGATGGGGTTCAGGGATGGAAAGAGAATCAATCCCTAGGCCAACAGAGGTACACAGGCTAAAGCCATGGGAGTTATCCTAATCCTTTTGCTTTTTTCAAAACTTGTCTGTCCTACTATCTCATCTTGTCTCCTCGTAACTGATGTTGAATCACTAATGTAGAGTTCCTAGAATGTGCTGGGATGTAATACAGTAGGCTCACAGTCCACACTGGTTTATTGCCACCCCCACTACATGCAAGCAGGATTTCTCTTTGGTTGAGAAGTCTCCAGCAATCCTCCTCCTGCAGAAGAGTTTTGACTGCGCAGAGCCATCTTCATGATTTGGTCTCAGCAACCCATTTGGCTACATCATGTACAACATCCACTCTCCCCCTATATGAGCCAGGGTTCTCTAGAAAAACAGAACTGGCTGGATTTGTCTACATGTATCTATGTTGATGATAAGAAATTAGCTCACAGGAGTTGGATGTAGTGCAGTGGGTTAAGCGCACATGGCACAAAACGTAAGGACTGGTATAAGGATCCCGGTTCGAGCCCTCAGCTCCCCACCTGCAGGGGAATCGCTTCACAAGCAGTGAAGCAGGTCTGCAGGTGTCTACCTTTCTCTCCCCCTCTCTGTCTTCCCCTCCTCTCTCCATTTCTTTCTGTCCTATTCAACAACAATGACAGCAACAACAATGATAAACAACAAGGGCAACAAAAGGGAAAATACACATATATATATATATAAAAGAAATTAGCTCATGTGGTTGTAGAAACTGGTGAGCCTAAAATCTTCAGTGTGGGCTATCATTCTGGAGACCCAGAGGGGTCTATGATAGTTACAGTTTGGGGGTCAGCAGACAGATACCACAAGGAGGGTTCATGGTGAAAATGAAATTCAACTTTTCTCTTGTGGCTGATATGACTTTCATGCTATTCAGACCTTCAATTTATTAGACCAACCGGTAGTATGGAGGGTTATCTGCTTTACTCAATATTTATTGATGTGAATGTAAATTCTAATTGTGTAAACAAACAAACAAACAAACCAGCAAATCTCAAGCTGACATATAAAACCAGTCATCAGACCCCCTTATGCTCTGTGTGCTTTGACTGAGCTCCACCTGCTGCCTTCCAAGCCTTGCACACTTGATTGCCCCCACACCTGGTTTACCCTCCACATTCTTCTCAGCTTGGTGGATACCTTCTCACTAATCCAGCTTCAGGTGGGAGTCTCTCTCTCCCTCTCTCTCTCTCTCACCAATTCTGTGGCCCACATGTATCACTGCTCCCACCCTATTTTGTACTTAGCTCTGCTATATTCTTTATCATGCCCTAAGTGTGAGTTGGCAAATCTTTTCCACTGGTAAAACATGGATTATCTTTTCATTTTTGTCAAACTCAGGCTCTAGAGTGCTGGGTGGAGACTTCTTAGGCACTAGAATCTTGACTAATGATCTATCACCTGAACACCAAATTTCATTCATCTGTAAAGTGGAGGATTAGAGTATAATTACTAATTTAAAAATATTTATTTGTTATTTATTTTTACTGCCACCAGGGCTACTGCTGGTGCTCACTGCCTGCACTACAAATCTATTGCTCCAGGCAGCCATTTTTTTCCTACTTTTTTTTTTTTTTTTGATAGAGACAGAGGAATTGACGGGGGCAGATAGATGAAGAGAGAAGAAACCTGCAGCACTGCTTCACTATTTGTGAAGCTTTCCCCCTGCAGGTGGAGATTGGGGACTTTAACTTACATCCTAATACATGTGCTTCTCTACCCTTATTTCATCGCCCTGGAGTTTCTATATGTGAACCCATAGTCATCTATAATGAAAACTACATCTCCCAGCAGCCATCACAGCTAAGTGTTGCCATGTGGATAAATCATGGCCAATAGCATATGAGTGAGAGGTCCTCAGCCTTCATGGTTTTTTGTTTGTATGTCAGTTCCTCAACCCAGCTATCTGTAATCAAATGCCACAACCTCAGAGTAAGAAGACAAGGAGCAGAAGCCTGGAGGTGGTCTGCAGACTGTTGACTCAATGCTATGACCAGCTCTGTGCTGATTACATCTGACTTTCATGTCAGAGAGAAGAACATTACAACCCTGCCTAACCCATGGTTCTTCAAGTCTTTCTTACCTGCGGTAGAGTCTAGTCATCAGAATGCATTTTGAGTAGTACTTTTCAAGCTCAGAAACCAGTGTAAACAAAGGGAATCCAGTGAATCAGGACTGAGCCTCCTTACTTGCTCCTACCCTAACCCAGTGATATCTTGTGCATTTTACATGCTGAGACAGAAATTGTTTTAATATGAAGGACTAGAAACTTTTCAAAATTCTATCCAACTTTGACACTTTAACACTCTCACATGATGGCAAAAAAATATAGATCCATTGGATAGTGAACTGCTTTGCTGTGTGTGCGACCCAGATTCAAGCTTGGCCCGCCACCACAGTAAAGGAAGCTTTGGTGCTGTAGTCTTCCCTCCCCTCCCTTCCCTTCCCTTCCCCTCCCCTCCCCTCCCCTCCCCTCCCCTCCCCTCCTCTTCTCTCCTCTCCTCTCCTCTCCTCTCCTCTCTTCTCCTCTCCTCCCCTCCCCTCCCCTCCCCTCCCTTCTCCTCTCCTCTCCTCCCCTCCCCTCCCCTCCCCTCCCCTCCCCTCTCCTCTCCTCTCCCCTCTCCTCCCCTCCCCTCTCCCCTTCCCTCCCCTCCCCTCTCCCCTTCCCTCCCCTCCTCTCCCCTTCCCTCCCCTCCCCTCTCCCCTTCCCTCCCCTCCCCTCCCCTCTCCTCTCCCCTCCCCTCCCCTCCCCCCTCTCCCCTCCCCTCTTCTCTCCCCTCCCCTCCCCTCCCCCCTCTCCCCTCCCCTCTCCTCTCCCCTCCCCTTCCCCCTCCCCTCCCCTCTCCCCTCCCCTCTCCCCTCCCTGTTGTTTAAATTCGGAGGCTCCAGCTGGCCGGGCTAGCTTCACGGGCAGGTAACAGAGACTCGAAGACACACGGTGGGGCAGGGAAGCTGTATTTCTTTATTCAGGAACAACGATTCATAAACTAACCCAAACTAATCACCAAACAGAACTCTCTTGCCTCCTTCCCCTGCGGTGGCGCCAAGAACTCTCTAACTCTGGAACTCTCTCGGGGTTCCTTGGGGCGGGGACAAGCGGGCCCCCGAAACTAGCAGGACTGAACCAATTTTCTTGGCAGGGGGAGAGCTAGAACAAACCAATGTAAAGCATACAACACCTCCCCTCCCCTCCCCCTCCCCTCCCCTCCCCCTCCCCTCCCCCTCCCCTCCCCTCCCCTCCCCTCCTCTCCTCTCCCCTCCTCTCCTCTCCTCCTTTCACCTTCCTCCTCCTCCTGTTATTGTTTCTTTCCTCCTCCTCCTTCTCCCCCCTTCCCCACTCTTTGCCTCTCTCTCTAGAAACAAATCAGCCTGGAGCAGTGAAGCCCCAGATATGACTAAAAAATGATTAAGACACTCTTTCATAGACAACTGAGAACAATAAACAGTTCCATAAAGAAGAGTAGAATTTCTTTGTTAGGAGCACATGAACAGTGACAGGAAAGCCACCAGCTTTTCCTGCTGGTGGTATTGCCAGCACTGTGGTGGGTGCTGGGGAAGAGCTCTCTCTTTTGATTTTTGTCTGGGGTCTGCCCTAGGTGCATGCTCCCCAGCTCCTGCCCATCCCACACTCAGGACTGGGCAGAGCATCTAGGGTACATGGACTGAATCTGCTGAATGTAGGTTGGAATGAACACACACTGACCACTCCCAACCATTGATTTGCATGCTAAACTCTCTCAATGGCTGTTTTAAAAAAGCTGTGGGTTTCTTTCTTGGCAGCCGTGCTGTGTGCCTTATTTCTCCAAGTCTCACCCCAGGAGTCTTTTTAGTGGGCTAGAAATTCTTCCCAGCACTGTTCTCATTGTAGACACCACTGGGCAGGGAACATGGACTGTACCTGCTTTGCCCATGCTGGTCTGGGACATTCATGCACCTTGTGTGACTTATCAGGGTCAATTCCTCCCAGGCTGACATTGCTTTGCCAGGAGTTCACCTAGGCTGCCCACAAGGGCCCCTGCTGTGGAAGGTGGTACATCTAGAGCATCAGGCCTTTGGGAAATCATCAGCAGTGCATGGAGAGAGGCAGGGGCCTAGTGGGCTGGTCTTTCCTGGGCTTTCAGTAGAACTAACTGCCTTATCTCCCCAATGGCTGTGTTCCTCACACTGCTCTCATTAGCCTCGTTTACAGACAGGAAAGCAGAGGCCCAGAGAGGTGAAATAGTTTTTCAGTTGTCCTCTAGCCTGAAAGTGGCATTTATCTCTGGTTATTTTATCTATGTATTTATTTGGATAGAAAGAGATTAAGAATAAAGTGTGGAGATAGAAAGGGGAGAGAGAAAAAGAGAGAGAGAGAGTGAGAGTCATGGATTCACCATTTGTGAAGTTTTCCCCCCAGCTTCCTGGCCCCCAGTGCTGGCTCTCTTGATTCTCCCAAAGCTGCCCCGCTTCCTGACTATGCTCCCTAACTCTATCCAAAGCCCCTAAGTCTTTTAAGGTACTCATGCTGCCCTTCATCGCCCCTTCAGCCTTCTCCAGCTCACCCAAAGGGAGAAACAGCAGCAAGGAAGTGTCAGAGTGAGGAATGGCGGCTGACCTCAGCCCAGAGTAAAGATGGCAACCTGACTTCCAGCCCCCACAGAATCAGCTGACAGGTAGAACACAGAGCCTGGGGTGGAAGTGGGCACCAGGGCATGTCTCCTGGGACCACCCTCATGCACCCCCACATCACCAGGACAACCAGGTAGAGACTGCTCTGCACATCTCGCCACTCAGGGGCACAGTCCTCACCCCTGCTGCAGTCCCTCAACCAGTCAGGCCATCCTTCAGGTCTGATGACATGTGTTCCTGAGTGCAGGTGACAGGCAAGAAGGTGGAAAAAATGATGGACTGCAAGACAGGGTCAAAGAGCAGATTTTCCCTCATGGGAAGTGGCAGCTATAGCTAAATCCTGGAGGTGGCCAAGATGGAGCATATGACTGCTTCTGTGCAAGCCAGAGCTGAGCTGCTCTGGTCTCTCTCTTTCTCTCTCTCTCTCTTTCTCTTTCTCTCTCCCCCTCAGTATGGATTGGCCTGCCAACATCCATGCCCAGCAGAGAAGCAATTACAGAAGCCAGATCTTCCACCTTCTATATCCCATAAAGGATTTTGGTCCATATTGTCAGAGAGGTAAATGTTAGGAGAAGATGACTAGAGGGCTCTGAACTCCAATTCTATCAGGACCTGGAGAAGAGGAAAAAAAGCAAACACTCAGAAGTAGTTGGTGAAAATTAACAGGCTTCTGCACAACAAAAGAAACCACCACTTAAATAAAGAAACCCCTTATAGAATAGGTGAAGATTTTTAAATACCATGCATCAGACAAGAGGCTAATAACCAAAATATATAAAAAGTTCACCAAACTCAGCAACAAGAAAACAAATGACCCCATCCAAAAGTGGGGAGAAAGAGTATGAACAGAATATTCACCAAAGAAGAGATTCAAAACATATGAAAACATGCTCCAAGTCATTGATTGTCAGAGAAATGCAAATAAAGACAACAATGAGAAGCCACTTCTCTCCCCTGAGAATGTCATACATCAGAAAAGGTAGCAGCAACAAGTGCTGGAGGGGTTGTGGGGACAATGGAACCTTCCTGAGCTACTGGTGGGAATGTAAATTGATCCATCCCCTGTGAAGAGCAGTCTGGAGAACTCTCAGAAGGCTAAAAATGGACCTACCCTATGACCCTGCAATTCCTCTCCTGGGGATATATCCTAAGGAACCAAACAAACCCATAAAATACATATGTGTATGTGTGTGTCTGTGTGTGTGTGTGTGTGTGTCTGTGTATACAAATACCCAAATAGCAGTACAATTTGTAGTAATCAAAACCTGGAAGCAACCAAATGAGTAGTTGAGTAAGTTGTGGTATATATACACAATGGAATACTACTCAACTTTTAAAAATGATGATTTCACTTTCCTCACCTCACCTTGGATGGAGCTTGCAGGAATCATGTTGAGAGAGATAAGTCAGAAAGAGGATGAATTTGGGATGATCTCACTCATAGACAGAAGTTGAGAAATACCACCATGACGCCAACCTGACTTCCCTGGGCAGATGATCTCACCAATATGTCCTGGAACTTCACACTCCCAGAGTTCTACCCCACTAGGGAAAGGCAGAAACAGGCTGGGGGTATACATCAACTTGTCAATGCCCTTGTCCAGCAGAGAAGCACTTACAGAAGTCAGACCTCCCACCTTCTGCATCCCATAGAGATCTTTGGTTTATACTCTTAGAGGGATAAAGAATAGGGAACCTTCCAGTGGAGGGGATGGAATATTGTATGAACTGTACTCTTCTTATAACCTTATCTATTATTATTGAATCACTAATAATATAATAATGAGAAGAAGAAGAAGAAGCTGAAAAATAAGAAAACACAAAGCAGATGGGTTTGATGTCTTACACCAAAGTAAAACTCTTTAGGGTAGGAGGAGGAGGATTCAAATCCTGGAACATGATGGCAGAGGAGGACCTAGAGGGTGTTGAATTATTAAGTGGAAAACTGAGATATGTCATACATGTACAAACTACTGTTGACTGTAAATCATTGACTCCCCTAGTAAAGGGAAGAAAAAAAGGAAAAAAAAAAGTAGGGAGTCAGGCAGTGGCTCAATGGGTTAAGCACACGTGGTGCAAAGCGCAAGGACCAGCACAAGGATCCCGGTTCGAGCCCCTGGCTCTCCACCTGCAGAGGAGTCACTTCACAGCAGGTCTGCAGGTGTCTCTTTCTCTCCCCCTCTCTGTCTTCCCTTCCTCTCTCCATTTCTCTCTGTCCTATCCAATGACAACGGCATTAATAACAACACTAACAATAATAATAACAACAAGAGCAACAAGGGCAACAAAAATGGGGGGAAAAAGTAGCCTCCAGGAGCAGTGGATTCGCAGTGCAGGCAACCAGTCCTAGCAATAACCATGGAGGCAAAAAAAAGTAGTAGGTGTGGCTTAGAAAGGAAGGAAAGGACCATAGGAAAAAAATGGACAAATATATAGTTAGAGAAATAAAAGTCAACTCATATCTGTGATGTTGGGAGGACTAATGCAGTTTTTCTTTCTTTCTTCCTTTCTTTTTAAAAAAATAATATTTTCTTATTTTTTAGTTATCTTTATTTATTGGATAGAGAGCACCAGAAATTGAGAGGAAGGGGGAAATAGAGAGGGAGAGAGACAGAGAGAAACCTGCAGCACTGCTTTACCACTTGTGAAGCTTCCCGCTTCCAAGTGAGGACCGGGGGTTTAAACCTGGGTCGTTGAGCATTGTACTATGTGTACTTAACCTGGGATGGCACTGCCTGGTCCTTGAACTAATGCAGTTTCCAATGGAGACAGAACTCTAGTGGTGAGAAATAGGTGGAATTATACCACTGTTATCTTGTAATTTTGTAAATAAATATTAGTCATTAATAAATAATAAAAAAGCAGCAGCAAAACACCCCAAAGAAATTTTCTAATAATTCTATCTTCCTCAGAAATAATTATGGTGAATATTTCATCTATATTCTTCCCACCTTATAAAATAATGAAATATTTCTATGAAAGTATAGGCAGACAAAATAGCTCATTTGGATAATGCTTTGTTTTGCTCTGTGTGCAACCCAGGTTTGAGCCCAGCCCCTGCTACACTGAGGAAGCTTTGGTGTCATGGTGGTATTCCCTCTCTCTTTCTTTCTTTCTTTCTTTCTCTCTCTCTCTCTCTCTCTCTCTCTCTCTCTCTCTCTCTCTCTCCCTCCCCCTCTGTCTTTATCTCTATATGGAAAAGCCATCCCATTGCAGTGAATCCAGTGTATATATCAAAAAGTAATACACACATACATACATAAGATAAATTCCACTGTGTGATTACACTCCTATCTTTTTAAAAATTTATTTTCCTTTTTATTTCCCTTGTTTTGTTGTTGTTGTTATTGTTGTTAATGTCGTCATTGTTGGATAGGACAGAGAGAAATGAAGAGAGGAGGGGAAAAAAAGGGGAGGGGAAGACAGAGACACCTGCAGACCTGCTTCACTGCCTGTGAAGCGACTCTTCTGCAAGTGGGGAGCCAGGGCTCCAACAGGGATCCTTATGCCA